>NW_024427107.1:28055602-28057808 GCF_017311325.1 Ursus maritimus | reverse complement strand
TTGAGAGCATCTTACATAGTATATCCTCTGACTTGTTTACTTTTAAGACATTCTTTTTCATGCTTCCTCTTGGAAAACGACTAAACTAGGGCTTTTGTCCTAATGCAAAAAGGGCTTCCAGTCGATAAAAATCACGGAATCTGACCATGCGAGCTACGGTTTGTAAGATGGCGGGCTTACTCCCCTTGCCCATTTTGCCTTCTGTTCCTCTTTACTATTGTTCAGACGATACGGATGACACTGTGAGGAAATTCATAGATTTTATGGAAAAATGAATCCCGAAATATTTGAGACCAGGGAACAGTGTGGTGACACCTTTCTGAAATCTCTCTGGAATCTTTCCATTTCAGTTGTTACCTCTTGATGCAGCTTGACCTTGAATAGCTCATAATCACAGGGTATAGTGCTGATCAAGGAAGAATGAAGAATGATATTAGGAAGCCAAGAGTTCTCTCTTCCCCTCATCTCGGCAGATGGGTACTCCTAATAAAGAAGAATAAAGAATTAATAAAAGACAAGACTGTAGTAACCGCACCGGAATGTGTAGGCATATTTTGTATGGGGCTCCTTTTTAAAAACACCCTTGCTTTTTCAACCCCCCACCATCTTCCATGTTTGGTATCTTTCTGGCTCCTGGGTAGAATTCTGGCTTAGTTCAAATGGACTGACTGGCTGGGAATCGTAGACACCCTGGCCCTCCCCATGCTCCTACCTCCCTGTGACTCATTGTTTTGATTCATTCCGGCTTGATTTATTTTTGCCACCTGGCTCCCGTCTCTGGCTTCATTTGTCACTTCTCTTTATCTGTTCATGCCGAAGCACATCTTGCTAGCCTGGTGGAGTGGAAAGACCACGAGCTCTGGGATTGGAAATCCCAGCGACTGGTTACGAGCTGTATAAGCTCTTTGGGCCTCAGTTTCATTAAATGTAAAAGAGAATACTTTCCTATTAGGATAGAAGTGAAGAGTTCATAAGTTAACAGTATACGGTGTTCATCACAGTGGCTGGTCCCTAGCACACGCTCAACGCCTCTATATTCCCCTTCTCCTGACGTCCACTCCCAGAGACCTGTCTGCCTCCTCCTGCACTGGCCACACCCATGGCCTTTCCAGGCACTCTTTCCAGACCTGTTTCTGGCCAGTTTGACTCTCTCCCTTTCCCAGCCGTCTCTCTGAACTGTGGGTTGGTGGGCCATGACATTATGACAAAGATGACCAGTGATGCAGCCCCATATCCACACCGTTCAAACTGTCCTGTCTTTCCACACTTCTTCCCAACACCTGTCTCCCTGGTATTGATTAACGACCTGTTAACAGCTATCAGTTACACATTTATCTTGTCCACTGTTATCACTGTTTGCAGAAACACTGAAGGAGGAAAGGAAAGAATCAATAAAGATATAAGCTGGGGTTTCTTGGGATTCACTAAAACAAGTTAAATCTTCAAAAATGGTATCATCTGAAATTTAACAACAACACCATTTTAGCTTTGTACCTTATACCCTTTCTTTCCCTAGTTATAGAATCCTTATTAAAGATGCTTTTCTCTCTTGTTTCACCAAACCAGGAAATCAGTTGTATTCAATTTCTTTTAATTCTTTGACTTATCCATTGCCAAAACTTCCTGGGTTTTCTCCTATAGCCTTACTTCCACCAATTTTCTCATAATCTGGAATCTAAACTCTGATTCTGTTTTGAATAGGTAATTTGGACTTTTTCTTATTTAATAGCTGAGTGAGTATCATCAAAGAATGGCCATGGTCAATTTTTCTGCCAGCACCATTCATGTTCTTATGACTCCATCTTTTATCGGGGATTTTACCTTCTGTAACTCTCAGCTTTGAAGATCCTAAGAAGTAGAGAAGCTCCGGGTGTTGGAAACAAGCTTAACATTCTTAAATAATTGACATGACATTCTCCCTAAGTGGTTACCTGGCCCAGCTTGAACAATCCTAGTTATGGTATAATAATTGGATCTCAAGGCATCAAACCACTCCATATTTAGACAGCTTTGATTATTAGAAAGCCAAAGCAGACTGTATTACCCATTTCCTTCTTCCTTAATCTTAAATTTGTCTCTTGGAGTCATGTGGAGCAAAGCTGGTTTCTTCACTTCTAGACCCCTTATGCATTTGAAGGCAGCTGTACTGTCCCCCCGTACATTCTTCCCGCACCCAATGTTTTCTTATCAGGATAAATATTTCCAT
>NW_024427107.1:28053055-28055592 GCF_017311325.1 Ursus maritimus | reverse complement strand
TTCATGCTTCCTCTTGGAAAACGACTAAACTAGGGCTTTTGTCCTAATGCAAAAAGGGCTTCCAGTCGATAAAAATCACGGAATCTGACCATGCGAGCTACGGTTTGTAAGATGGCGGGCTTACTCCCCTTGCCCATTTTGCCTTCTGTTCCTCTTTACTATTGTTCAGACGATACGGATGACACTGTGAGGAAATTCATAGATTTTATGGAAAAATGAATCCCGAAATATTTGAGACCAGGGAACAGTGTGGTGACACCTTTCTGAAATCTCTCTGGAATCTTTCCATTTCAGTTGTTACCTCTTGATGCAGCTTGACCTTGAATAGCTCATAATCACAGGGTATAGTGCTGATCAAGGAAGAATGAAGAATGATATTAGGAAGCCAAGAGTTCTCTCTTCCCCTCATCTCGGCAGATGGGTACTCCTAATAAAGAAGAATAAAGAATTAATAAAAGACAAGACTGTAGTAACCGCACCGGAATGTGTAGGCATATTTTGTATGGGGCTCCTTTTTAAAAACACCCTTGCTTTTTCAACCCCCCACCATCTTCCATGTTTGGTATCTTTCTGGCTCCTGGGTAGAATTCTGGCTTAGTTCAAATGGACTGACTGGCTGGGAATCGTAGACACCCTGGCCCTCCCCATGCTCCTACCTCCCTGTGACTCATTGTTTTGATTCATTCCGGCTTGATTTATTTTTGCCACCTGGCTCCCGTCTCTGGCTTCATTTGTCACTTCTCTTTATCTGTTCATGCCGAAGCACATCTTGCTAGCCTGGTGGAGTGGAAAGACCACGAGCTCTGGGATTGGAAATCCCAGCGACTGGTTACGAGCTGTATAAGCTCTTTGGGCCTCAGTTTCATTAAATGTAAAAGAGAATACTTTCCTATTAGGATAGAAGTGAAGAGTTCATAAGTTAACAGTATACGGTGTTCATCACAGTGGCTGGTCCCTAGCACACGCTCAACGCCTCTATATTCCCCTTCTCCTGACGTCCACTCCCAGAGACCTGTCTGCCTCCTCCTGCACTGGCCACACCCATGGCCTTTCCAGGCACTCTTTCCAGACCTGTTTCTGGCCAGTTTGACTCTCTCCCTTTCCCAGCCGTCTCTCTGAACTGTGGGTTGGTGGGCCATGACATTATGACAAAGATGACCAGTGATGCAGCCCCATATCCACACCGTTCAAACTGTCCTGTCTTTCCACACTTCTTCCCAACACCTGTCTCCCTGGTATTGATTAACGACCTGTTAACAGCTATCAGTTACACATTTATCTTGTCCACTGTTATCACTGTTTGCAGAAACACTGAAGGAGGAAAGGAAAGAATCAATAAAGATATAAGCTGGGGTTTCTTGGGATTCACTAAAACAAGTTAAATCTTCAAAAATGGTATCATCTGAAATTTAACAACAACACCATTTTAGCTTTGTACCTTATACCCTTTCTTTCTTCTTTCCCTAGTTATAGAATCCTTATTAAAGATGCTTTTCTCTCTTGTTTCACCAAACCAGGAAATCAGTTGTATTCAATTTCTTTTAATTCTTTGACTTATCCATTGCCAAAACTTCCTGGGTTTTCTCCTATAGCCTTACTTCCACCAATTTTCTCATAATCTGGAATCTAAACTCTGATTCTGTTTTGAATAGGTAATTTGGACTTTTTCTTATTTAATAGCTGAGTGAGTATCATCAAAGAATGGCCATGGTCAATTTTTCTGCCAGCACCATTCATGTTCTTATGACTCCATCTTTTATCGGGGATTTTACCTTCTGTAACTCTCAGCTTTGAAGATCCTAAGAAGTAGAGAAGCTCCGGGTGTTGGAAACAAGCTTAACATTCTTAAATAATTGACATGACATTCTCCCTAAGTGGTTACCTGGCCCAGCTTGAACAATCCTAGTTATGGTATAATAATTGGATCTCAAGGCATCAAACCACTCCATATTTAGACAGCTTTGATTATTAGAAAGCCAAAGCAGACTGTATTACCCATTTCCTTCTTCCTTAATCTTAAATTTGTCTCTTGGAGTCATGTGGAGCAAAGCTGGTTTCTTCACTTCTAGACCCCTTATGCATTTGAAGGCAGCTGTACTGTCCCCCCGTACATTCTTCCCGCACCCAATGTTTTCTTATCAGGATAAATATTTCCATTCATTCCAAACACTTGTAAAACAAAAGTTTTTTTTAACACATAATCACACTTGCCATAAAGTTAAGAACTTGTCTTCCTTCACAGTAATGCCACAGAAATGAGAGTCATCAAAATCATCTCCAATAGATGTGATATGTTAAAAGCAAACTGCAACAAAAGAGACATGTTTTAATAAATGCTATGTGACAAAATGTTGATATGAAATGATAGCTTTGCACACCCATCTGTGTTGTCTTAAACATGGAATGGTGACATATGAGAATAGCTGACCATATATATATATATATGGACATGGGGGTGAGTGGTACGATTTTGGACATTACTAACGTGTCCACCTTTTAGAGTCCATGACCTTTAGAGTCCATGACCTTTACAGTCC
>NW_024427107.1:28022108-28053045 GCF_017311325.1 Ursus maritimus | reverse complement strand
TCTCTCTTCCCCTCATCTCGGCAGATGGGTACTCCTAATAAAGAAGAATAAAGAATTAATAAAAGACAAGACTGTAGTAACCGCACCGGAATGTGTAGGCATATTTTGTATGGGGCTCCTTTTTAAAAACACCCTTGCTTTTTCAACCCCCCACCATCTTCCATGTTTGGTATCTTTCTGGCTCCTGGGTAGAATTCTGGCTTAGTTCAAATGGACTGACTGGCTGGGAATCGTAGACACCCTGGCCCTCCCCATGCTCCTACCTCCCTGTGACTCATTGTTTTGATTCATTCCGGCTTGATTTATTTTTGCCACCTGGCTCCCGTCTCTGGCTTCATTTGTCACTTCTCTTTATCTGTTCATGCCGAAGCACATCTTGCTAGCCTGGTGGAGTGGAAAGACCACGAGCTCTGGGATTGGAAATCCCAGCGACTGGTTACGAGCTGTATAAGCTCTTTGGGCCTCAGTTTCATTAAATGTAAAAGAGAATACTTTCCTATTAGGATAGAAGTGAAGAGTTCATAAGTTAACAGTATACGGTGTTCATCACAGTGGCTGGTCCCTAGCACACGCTCAACGCCTCTATATTCCCCTTCTCCTGACGTCCACTCCCAGAGACCTGTCTGCCTCCTCCTGCACTGGCCACACCCATGGCCTTTCCAGGCACTCTTTCCAGACCTGTTTCTGGCCAGTTTGACTCTCTCCCTTTCCCAGCCGTCTCTCTGAACTGTGGGTTGGTGGGCCATGACATTATGACAAAGATGACCAGTGATGCAGCCCCATATCCACACCGTTCAAACTGTCCTGTCTTTCCACACTTCTTCCCAACACCTGTCTCCCTGGTATTGATTAACGACCTGTTAACAGCTATCAGTTACACATTTATCTTGTCCACTGTTATCACTGTTTGCAGAAACACTGAAGGAGGAAAGGAAAGAATCAATAAAGATATAAGCTGGGGTTTCTTGGGATTCACTAAAACAAGTTAAATCTTCAAAAATGGTATCATCTGAAATTTAACAACAACACCATTTTAGCTTTGTACCTTATACCCTTTCTTTCCCTAGTTATAGAATCCTTATTAAAGATGCTTTTCTCTCTTGTTTCACCAAACCAGGAAATCAGTTGTATTCAATTTCTTTTAATTCTTTGACTTATCCATTGCCAAAACTTCCTGGGTTTTCTCCTATAGCCTTACTTCCACCAATTTTCTCATAATCTGGAATCTAAACTCTGATTCTGTTTTGAATAGGTAATTTGGACTTTTTCTTATTTAATAGCTGAGTGAGTATCATCAAAGAATGGCCATGGTCAATTTTTCTGCCAGCACCATTCATGTTCTTATGACTCCATCTTTTATCGGGGATTTTACCTTCTGTAACTCTCAGCTTTGAAGATCCTAAGAAGTAGAGAAGCTCCGGGTGTTGGAAACAAGCTTAACATTCTTAAATAATTGACATGACATTCTCCCTAAGTGGTTACCTGGCCCAGCTTGAACAATCCTAGTTATGGTATAATAATTGGATCTCAAGGCATCAAACCACTCCATATTTAGACAGCTTTGATTATTAGAAAGCCAAAGCAGACTGTATTACCCATTTCCTTCTTCCTTAATCTTAAATTTGTCTCTTGGAGTCATGTGGAGCAAAGCTGGTTTCTTCACTTCTAGACCCCTTATGCATTTGAAGGCAGCTGTACTGTCCCCCCGTACATTCTTCCCGCACCCAATGTTTTCTTATCAGGATAAATATTTCCATTCATTCCAAACACTTGTAAAACAAAAGTTTTTTTTAACACATAATCACACTTGCCATAAAGTTAAGAACTTGTCTTCCTTCACAGTAATGCCACAGAAATGAGAGTCATCAAAATCATCTCCAATAGATGTGATATGTTAAAAGCAAACTGCAACAAAAGAGACATGTTTTAATAAATGCTATGTGACAAAATGTTGATATGAAATGATAGCTTTGCACACCCATCTGTGTTGTCTTAAACATGGAATGGTGACATATGAGAATAGCTGACCATATATATATATATATGGACATGGGGGTGAGTGGTACGATTTTGGACATTACTAACGTGTCCACCTTTTAGAGTCCATGACCTTTAGAGTCCATGACCTTTACAGTCCATGACCTTTGGCCCAGTCAGTCTGAGACAGCGATCTGCCTGACAGGGGAAGAGAATTCATTATAAAAATTGATAAAGAGAAGAACAGAATAATATATAATTCCTGGCATGAAAAGCAGGGATAAAGCAAAATAAAAGCATTAGTACCCAGACTATGATTTTGAGAGATGATTTCCCAAACGCCTTTGTTTTTTTTTTTTTTCCTTTTTAACATATCAGATACTAAACCCAGAGGATCCCATAGCAGAAAAAGTACTCTTCCATCCCGTGACCTCAAAGCCCTATTCTCAACAGGGATTGAATGTAGAACTAAAAGCAAAGCCCATCTCTTTCCCAGGCCTGGAGGAGGATAATGGGAAGGGGACAGAGAGGAAGAGAAGGAAGGAACACATTGGTCAGATGTGTGCCTCCCCACTTCCCCTCTCTGAATCGTGGGGTAGAGGCAGGACTCCAGTTGTGAGGGAGGTAAAGGGTGGAGGCTGTGGGTCCTGACGCCTTTCTGAGGCTCACAAAGACACAATCTTTCGACTCTTTCTGCATTACACATACCTTTATTCCTCTAGTTGCGCAGTGTTGTTCGGGAGCCAGAGCCCAACGGTTTGCTTTCCTGGGCTTCCCAAGGCGATTGATGGAGTCGGTGACCTTGGAGTTGGCCTGGAATCTGCTGAAGCATGGGGAAGTCTTAACAGCAAAGACTGGCCAGGAACCTCAGAGTCTGGAGCCAGCAGGTGCCAAGTGAGACCAGATAAGCCAGAGAGTGAACTGGCTATAATTGGGAAAACAAGACCGGTTACAGACCCTAGCCATGAATGGCAAGACAAACAGCAGCCAGATGGACAAGACAAGAGGTCTCCGTGATTCTCCATCTCACTCTTCGCTCCTTGCCTTCCCTCCCATACATCTAACTGCCTTCCTTCAGAGCTGAGCAGAGGAAGGCAGAGGAGATCTGAGAGACTGAGCTTTCCTCCCACTCCGAGGGAGACCATTGCCTTAAGAGACTATTTAAATAATCAAATTAGATCAGGCTTAAAATGAGTGAGATATGTATTTAAAAATTTCCCCCTAGCCAGAGGATGGGGGCTCATGGGGAAAACCATAAACAACAACAACAACAAAACATTTTCTCTGCATACCCAAGTTCTGTGCATTAAAATTTTCCACCGCCGTTTTGTATCAACTATCCCCCAAACACCTCTAATCATATCTGAAAGGAGGAGAGAAATCGCCATCAGTGATTTATCACCTTAAGTTCACTGACGCCTGAAGTTAATCTCAACTTTCTATTCATGTAGGGGTTTATTTGCACACAGTGTGTTACATTAATTTTTCAGCACAGTTTTTATGTATTTTTATTAAAGTATACTTTTCTTCTGACATTTTAAAAGCCCCGTTGGTATTGCAGTAACCGACGCACGCATCCATGGGTGTGATTCATGCTCGCTTCTCGGCTTTCTGTTTGTGTTTATCTTCAGGGAGAGCAGAGCAGAAAGTCCTGTTTATCCTTTGCTGTTCATTCAATATTAATCTGGGTTTTTACATATTCCCAGGGTGCATTATTCTTTAGGCTTCTATGCCGCAGAGCTAGGGGACCTGATAAATTCAGTAATTTCAGTGAAAACAATTTTTAGTATAATACTACTGATAGCAGAGTTCAGGTAAACCGTTTTCCTTTAGGATTCTGATTCCACGTGCTCGTTATGTTCAGGGAGACTTGAATTTGTTGAGATTTAATTTCTTTTTCTGAGGTTTTATTTTCCTATTACAGTTACAAGATGTTATATTATCCACGGCTGTGTTGTTTATGTATTTTTGGGGAAAGCATAGGGATTATCTCATGGGGTCAAAAAATTCCTGAATTTTTTTTAACTAGAAAAACATCCCCCAATATTTATTGAGCATTTACTCCACACTAGTCTCATTGCCTAGTGACTTTCATTTAACTTTCTTAAGCAGCACTCTGTCCCATAAAAGTCTCAGGTGCGGGGGCCTGGGTTGAATGAATCGGCTAATGTATTGTCTCATTTTACCAAGGGGCTCCTGGAGACTTTGCCTATACTTAGAAGAATGTCTCTAAGGTCGGGAATTCTGGGACTGAAGAAGGTTTGGGAAGAAACATTTGGGAGAGAAAGCCTTTCAGTGCCTCTTAAGCCATAGGGACAGAGGCGCCAGGGTGGCTCAGTCGGTTAAGTGTCTGCCTTTGGCTCAGGTCATGATCCCAGGGTCCTGGGATTGAGCCCCTCATGGGGTTCCCAGCTCAGTGGGTAGTTTGCCTTTTCCTCTCCCTCTGCTCCTCTCCCTGCCCCTCACCTCCCCAGCTTGTGCTTTCTGCTTTCTCTCGTGTTCTCTCTCTCTCAAATAAACAAGTAAAATCTTTAAAAAAACACAAAAAACAAACAAACAAAAAACCACATACAGACAACCTGCTCCACCCTGGAGAGAGCCAGAGCAGTAGTGAAGGAACAATGCAACCACAGAGAATGGACACACTGAGACCAGGTGAGTCCTAGTTCCGTCATGTTCTAGAGCCCGTGTGCTCTTGGGTAGATGACATAAGCTCTCAAAGCCGTGGTTTCACTCATCTGTAAATTGGAGAGAACAATGGGAACTGACCTGCCTATCTCATAGAGTTGTTGTGAAGATAAATGAAGTTACTAGTGGGTACAGTTTTTCCATTTGGGGTGAAAAAACGTTGTGGAACGAAATAAAGGTGGTGATTACACAACATTGTGAATTTACTAAATGCCACAGAATTAACTTTAAAATGGCTAATTTTACATCATGTGAATTTCATCTCATTTAAAAAGAAAAGTCAATGAAAGACATTGAGATTGCAAAAGAATAAAAATATCTAAAAAAATGAAGTTATGTGTGAGAGAGCTTTTTGTACACTATAAAGCATGATAAGTATTTGCTGTCATACATTTTTTCTTGGCACAGGGAGGGGAGGAGGGTTGGGAGTGACTGGAGAGGAAGAGTAGTTTGGTCGGGATCCTAGTTTGGGGAGAAGGGAACTTATTCTTTCTAGACCCTGCTTCTACCCGATGAGTATCTCCTGGTACTTTCCATAACCTTCCCCTCACCAGATCACTCTGCGTCTGGAACACGACTCTCCTTCTTTCTTTCTGATGGACTCTGTTCTGGTCCATAGCAGAGCGTACATTTGGCATTTGGTCCATATAGAATAAGTTAGATGGGAACTGAGCAAATTCTCAGGACATTGGAGGTGATCTTCTTCCTGCTGGTGACCTTCTAAAGAAGTACCGTCTGTTGCCAGAAGGAAGTCCCATGAGAAAACCCATGAGAAAGTCAGTTATCTGTGCATTCACACTCACCTGAGTAACGACTGGAAGCATGGATATGGCGATTAACTTGCACAGCTTTGGTTGAATATGCCTTTCTGAGAAGCCTTTTATTTTAGCAATTCCTCCATCCTCCAGTTTCTCCAATATATTCATTTTCATTACCTCTCTTCCCATTGCTTTCCCCAAATTCCCTTTGCATCTGGGACAACATTGTGAAGACTCAAAGGTAAGTCTCACTCTCTCTAATCTTCACTTCTTTCAAAAGTTTGGCCTCAGTCCCGAGTTCTTTCCATTTTCCTTTTGGAAGCTACAGCCAAAAAGTCTGCAGACTCATTCATACTCTTTGCCTTGACACTTCTCTTCTGAGACGATCATCGCAATGGACTCTATGCACGTGTTCCCCAAAGTGCACAGGTTGCAATTCTAACCCCCCAATGTGTTGGTGTTAGGAAGTGGGGCCTCAGGGAGATGGTTAGGTCATGAAGGTGGAGCTCCCGTGTGGGATTAGTGCCCTTACGAAACAGAGCCCGGAGAGGTCCCTTGCCCCTTTCTATCATGTGAGGTGATGGTGAAGACGGCCATTTGTGAACCAGGAAGCAGGTTCTCCCCAGACACTGGATCTTCTGGTGCCTTGATCTTGGGCTTCATAGCTTTCAGAGCTGTGAAAAACAGAGTTCTGTTGTTTCTAAGCCTCTCAGGCTACGACATTCTGTATAGCAGCCTGGATGGACTAACACAAATCCGGCAGAAGTAGCCTAACTTCCTGAGAGCAGGCGGGGTGTGGGGGGGTTTGAAGGTCAAATAGGGGAATATACTTGGAAAGATATGTTCATAATACAAAAATGGTCCTGCCATGCATGGGTTTGAATTGTTTACTGTGGCAGACTGAAGGACCTCAGAATACATGGACATTAACTGTCTCTCCTCTTCTAAGACAGGTTTTTATCAAGTGCACCAGAGGCAGAATCCAGCCTTGCTTTCGTCAGTGTCTAAGGTCCGGATTTAAACAAAAACTGAAAAAATTGTGCCCAATGAGAAATCATAAACTTGGTGTAAAGATGATGCCTTTTTTTTGGGTTAAGTAGTCTAGATGATTTTGTTTCTAATTTGTATAAAAGAGCACATCTTTCTAGGCCATTCTAGGCACAATCTGCCCTTGTGTACCAGGTAGGGGCAGAAAGATGTCTTATTTATTGACACTCAGAGAATTATAATACTTGTTAGTTCAACTTTGACTTGGCTACCTTAATTTGGTTCTATGTTTTGGTTAGAAATTAATTTTTTGAATGGAAATTAATTTTTTAAAAATCTTAAGAGTAAAATAAATCCAAACTCCCTAAAAATTCATATTATTTTACTTGCAAAAAATAGTTCAACATCTTGAGTTTGGTTTCAGCCTCTGTTCCCACATATTTTATCGGCTTTCTTCTCATCAATTTCACACTGCACAGTAGCGTGGGGCTGACAATAACAGGAGAACAGAGATAATTAAAGTAAATTTCTCAACTATATTTAGTAATTAGGGCAAAAGATGTGTGAACAAAAATAGGATACGAAATGTTTGATGTTTGAAACCCAACCTTTTGTAGTTTCAGTGACTTTTACCCATGTTAGTGCTGGTAAACATTGAAGGAAAGACATTTTATTGAACAGCTGAAAAGAAAATTTCAATATATCTTAATACAAATGCTCTTTTCTGTAAAATAAGGCTAAGTACATACTGAATTTACATAGACTTGAGGATCGAAATGTCTTTTGAACTGGAACAACCTTACACATAATAATAATTGATGCTTTCTGCCCCTCCCCCCACCAAGTTCCTGCTTATTCTCTGTTTATTCATTTGATTCTGCCCTCAGTCACTCAGATTAGCCTTAGTGCTAATCTCTTTAAATACCTGCTACCCTTTTCCAGCAAGTCTTTTCTAAAACTCTTGAAGTCGCCCATATTTGCATAATCTGGTTTCCCAGTGGGATTTCTATTTCCATTCTTCTTAAATGCATGTTGTCGAGTAAGGACAAATCATGGCCTACTGTCAGAATTGCTTGTAAAATCCATGAAACACGTCTTGTCCCAAGTTTGGGAAATATTTTAGAGTCATTTAAAATCATTACGACCTCGATCCTCAACATTTTATCAGCAACCCTCTTTCAAAAGTGACCCCATTTTTTTAAGTCTAACACGGTAAGAGTCATCCTTGGTAGGATGAGGCTGACTTGTAGCCAGGCAGGAAAATCAGTGCCCAGCTCATAACGGGGGCTCAATGACCATTTGTTGTATGAATTAGAAGAATGACTATGGCCACACTTCATTTCCGTGAAGACATAGAGCCTAGACCTATGTAAGTCTACATTGTAATACATCAGCTCAAAGATGGCCTGCTTTACTTCAAAGCTCGACGTTAGTAATCTGAAACTCAAATGCATTTTCATAGCACAGCTTTTAATTTGAGTCTTCTATAATTATATTTCTCATTTTATTCTGATGCTCGAGTGTTTTTTAAAGGTTTCTTCTGACCTAAATATTGCATTTAGATTCCTCTTTTTGTCCCCAAACAATACCGAACTATTTGGGGACTTAGTTCACTCTGAAAGAAGTGTGAAATTGAATGATACAATGTTGCTTCCTTGATGTGGTGAAAGAGGTATGACTGGTTGGTGTTAATCTAATGTCATTTGAGTCAGCAGACGCACAGCGTCATTTCAAAGGTGAAGCCAGAGTGACAGAACAGCACCAAGGCTGGTAAAGTATTAGATAGCAAAGATCAATGGCTACTTCATGAATTGTGCAGAGTGTCAGGCATGAGAACTGTTATTACACCACAGGAAATCTGTTTCCTTCCAGGACCCTTTCACGATATTCAAATAAGCGTAAAGGAAAAGGAACTCATTGCTATTATAACTTGGGTCTGAGAGAAATCTCCATCCAGGCTTGTGTTTGATTAGATCAGGTTATAACGATGTCACCAGGGTTTCATCTCACTGAATACTGCTTGTCTCTGCTCAGCTTTACTCTGCATGGAAGTTCATGGCACACAGTAGGCAAGAGGACTAGAGCTTCGGACTCCAGTCCTCTTAGCAATTCAGAAAGGGACATTTTCTCCGCAAGGTCATTTAGATATCCACAGAGATGACTTATTGGTCTCATTTTGCGTATTTCCACTCCTCTGGCTAGGGTAAGCCAGGAAGATGAAATGGAAGCTTGTCTAGGACATCATGGAATGGGGACAAGTGGTTTCCTCAAGGATGTGATGCTGGGGGATAAAAACGATATGCTCACAACACCTAGTTTTAACATGTCTGGAACGGAGCTAAGCTCTATCTCAGAGTGTTGTTAGTAGGATTGAGTGATAGAGTGTAGACTTCTTGGCATTTGATTGGCATTCAATAAATGATAACCATTATTATTATATGAGCTGTGTTAACTGTGCAACCATCTTTCATCACTGAATTGTGATCTTTATCATTATAATCCCATATTACTACTATATTATCTAAGATTACCTTCCATTGTCAGGGCAGAAATATTGGGAAGTGCTAATTTTCAGCTTCAAAATACCAAATATTATAACTGTCTATTATTTTATGATTTTAAAACGCTTTTATGTGCATTATCATTTAAATCTAATCATGAACTTTGGGAGCTAGGCATGATTATCACCACCACTTTACAAAGAAAGAAATTTAGGTTTAGAGAAATTAAATGTCTTGTCCAATATCACGCAGTTGATATGTGGCAAACTCAAGACTCAAGATGAGTTCTTCTGACTCTAAATCTTGTATATTATATAATCATGGATTTACTTGTAGAAGGTATTCAATTTTCCATAGAATCGGGGTCTTAATGGAACACTTTGCAATTGAATGCTCTTTTGTCCAAAAGTCAGACAACTTATAGAGAATATTTTAGAGTATGAGAAACTATGCCATTATAAAGAATTTTGATTTTAGCAATGGGAGTGTTTTAAACTAACATTATGAAAATAGCCATGCTAGTAAGTAGGAAGGTAAAGAAGATAAAATTCACTTTTCCCTCAGTTTTAACCAAATGGTTTGGTTTGACCAAGTGAAGGTCAAACCTCCCAATATTTAGGTCTCTTGCAAGAGCTACCTTTTGCAACTGTTATTTTTTTGAGGCTGTGAGCTTCACGGCACTAGATGTGTTTATAAAGAGGTCAGAAAACCACTTGCTCATGATTGGGCATGGATGCATTTTTGTTGTTCAGAAGAGTAACAATATCAGTAGTTTCCAAACTGGGCCTCTCAGTGGTACAGGATTGGGCCCTTCTCTGAAATCAGGGGGTCACTGAACCCTAATCTGTGAGTTGCTTTTAAGGATTCTTTTAATTCTAGGTCTATGGTTCTGTCTATATTAACTATTAATCCATTTTTGAGGACAAATAATATTGTTAATAAAGCATATATTCCATGATTTTCAAAACATTATGGTTTTTGACATAGTAAGCACAGAGAGAATCTAGACCTGATTTTCTTCATATTATAATGCATATTCTAATAACCTGATATTCAGGGGGGAATGCTTTATTCTTTCAGCTACTGTTCTCTGTATAATAACCACCCTTTACTTCAAGATGTGGTGAAGTCTTATTTAATTTTGATATGCCCTGGTATGGAGGTTTAGGACACTATCAAGCACTCATCCCTTGCCCCAGAGTTTCTTCAACTACCTGTCTGTAAATCTCAACGTGTAGCTGCATTCGGTTGCCATGGCAACATACTTGATGTCAGTGTATGTTTGAAAATATTCAGGTCACTTGAAAACCAAAAGATGTGCCTAAATGCAATAAATAAAGCAAATGTAAAGTGGATGCTTGAGCATTATTATTTATTTATTGTTAGTTTATAGAATATAAAAGAAGAAAATCAATTGACAGCAGACTTTAAGATGTCTGCAGAGGTCTGGGCTCAGGTTTACAAGCCTGGAATGAGACAGTAGATTTTTTTATCTCGGAGATGACTAATAATTTGGGTGGGTTACAGCTAGAATAAGAAAAACTCTAGTTGTCCGTGGCATATTGAGTTTATCAGATTCTGTGATGACTTATGTTCAATAAACCAAAGGCAGAAACATGAAGGACAGGCTGAGCTCTGCTAGCTGAGGCTCTGGAGACCATAGGAGGCAAGGTCTCTATTTCTGCCACGAAACTTGATATTGGAGCCTTACATAATGAATGTCTTATGAGGGCATTGCGTATGGGTGGGCAGCGGGCACATGTATCTAGAGCTGCAGTCACTGCAGATACTGAGAGCAAAGTCACATCTAGAATCCACCTTTACACACATGGACTTTTTTCATCCCTCCACTAGCATCCCCACTTTTTTTAAAGTCATGAGATTGTTTACATACAGTGAAATCTACATATGATAAATGTAGTTCAGTGATTTTTGACAAATGCACCTACCCACGAACACATCACCTCAAACAAAATCTAGAATATTTCCATTGTTCTAGAAAATTCACTTGTGCCCCTTTCTAGTAACTGTCCTTTTTCCAGAGGCATAGATTAGTTTTGCCTCTTCTAGAATTTCATTGAAATGAAATCATACAGAGTTTATTCTGTAGATATGCTTCTTTATCTCGGCAAAAAGTTTGAGATTCATCTATGTTTTTCTGTGTATGAGTAGCTGCTGAATAGTATTTCATCGTATGGATATACCAAAATTTGATTATTTATTCTTCTATTGAAGGACATTCAGGTTGTTTCCAGTTTGGGACTAACACTATTCAAGCTGCTGAGAAGCATTTATGTCCCAATATTTGTGTGGAAACGTGCTTTTGTTTTTCTTTCATCCAAGTGGCGTTGCCAGGCCATAGCAATGTTCTAGCAGGAGCACATGTGTTGAACTGTATAAGACACTGCCACAATAATTTTTGTAAGTTTCCCAAATTGATTGTACCATTTTAGACTTGTGACAGCAATATTTAGTAGGAGTTCTGAATGCTTCACATCCTCATCAATATGTCGTGTGTCATTCTTTTTAAATTTAGCCACAGTAGTGAGGGTCCAGTGAGGTCTTTGCGGTTTTCTGTTACATTTTTCTGATGACCGATAATGGTGAGCACTTTTTTGTGTACTTGTCGGTCATTTGTATATTTTCCTCTATTACCCATCTGTTCAAGTGTTTTCTCAATTTTTATTGGTCTGTTTGCCATTTTTTATAGCATTATAGGGGTTCTTTATATATTCTGCATACATTCTGCATATATATTCATGCATATGCAGATACACTGCATACCCTTCTTCAGATATATGAGTTGTGAATATTTCCTTTCAGTCTGTGTTTCATCTATTTATTTTCTTGACAGGGTCTTTTGATGAGCAGATGTTTTAGTTTTGAGAAAGTCCAATTTATTGATTTTTAAATTTGTTTTCTGATTTCCGTGTCCTACTTCAGAAATCTTTGCTGTCCCCCAACTTTTGAAGACATTGGCTCATGTTGTCTTCTAGGATAGTACTTTTCAATAGAATTTTTATTTATCCTATCCAATATTGTAGCCTTCAGCTATCTATATTGGTGGTTAAGCATTTGAAATATGACTAGTGTGACTGAGAAATCAGATTTTAAATTACATTTCATTTTAATAAATTTAAATTAAATTTTTCATGGCCACATGTGGTTAGCAGTAACTGTGTTGGACAACAGAGTTCTAAAAGCTTTATTGTTTTAACTTTTACATTTGTATCTACACTTCATCTTAAATTACTAATTTTGTTGTTTGAAATAGTGGTAGAAGTTCACTTTTCTCTTCATTTTTTCTTCTCTTCAATAGTTCCAGTACCATTAAATTGTGTTATCAAAAACAATTAGCTGTCTATGTATTAGTCTATTTCTGGACATTCTATTCTGTTCCATTGATTTGTTTGTCTGTCTTTATATTCAAATAAATATTGACTTGATTACCGTAAGTTTGCATCTCTGCCTTACAATCAAACAGTGTAACTCCATCAAATTATTTTTTAAGGTTGTTTTGGCTTTTCTAGTCTGTTGCAATTTTATATAAATTTTAGAATCATTTCTTCAGTTTCTGTAAAAAAAAAAGTCCTTTTGGAATTTTTATTGGGAAGTCTTCATCCATAGACACTGATTTAAAAAAAAAATCTAAGAAACCCCTTTTTATAGCCTCTATTTCAATTGCTCAGTTCACCATTTTGTAGTCAAGGAAGTATTAAGTAAAATTCTCAAGACCATGGCAGGGCTAGGATTTTAACCTAGATTTATCTGATTCCTCAACTTGTACTTTTCGTCACAATTTTTCTTGTCCACTTATAAAGAGATAATTTATTGCAAATGATCAATTTTCTCAGACGAATAATTTCAAAGGAGATGATATATATATAAACATATGTATATAAATATATAAAAATACGTAAATATATCAAAACGTCAGTTATTATTCTTGCGATGTCTATAATTTTATCCCACATCCCTCTCCCATTCCATACAGCAGCCTGATTTCATATCCTGTTACACAGAAACAATTTGAGCTATATTCGTGGTCTTTTAGTTTCTCCTCCTATACCTACTGTAAATAACTACTTTCGCTTTCACCCTCTTCTTTCCTGAGTTGATGAAGAGATTGTCTGTCCTGCGTCGTTCCTTCTCACTGCTACAGTACACACACACACACACACACACAAATTAGATTTCATCAGCATTTAAACTTTTTGTTTTCCAAACACACTGTTAAGAAAATAGAAAGGCAAACCGCACAATGGAAAAAATATTTGCAAAGCATATATAGAACACAGGCTTATATCTAGAATATGCAAAAAACACTTTACTGCTCATTAATATAGGACAAACACCCTAATAAACAAAAGGATTTGATAAATAAAGACAAAAAAGATTTGAAAAGTCACTTTACTATAGAATATATAGGATATTCTATATATGATAGATATGTGATATGATAATATATGATAACACATATGATCATATATGATGAATGTGGTGTACATAATATATATATTCTATGGTGTGTGTGTGTATATATATATATATATAAATTCAATGATATATATATATATAATAAACATTTAAAAATATTTAACAAATGTAGTCATTTGGGAAATGCAAATTAAAACCTTCAGAAAATCCCACTACACATGATTAAAATATTGAAGATTAAAAAGATTGACTCTAGCAAGTTTTGAGGAGGATGCGGAACAGCTGGAACTCTCATCCATGTACAATGACATGACCACCCTGGAAAACAGGCTGGCAGTTTCTTAGCAAGTCAAGCATACACTCAGTCATTCCACTCCCATGTATTTACCCAAGAGAAATTCATATACTCGTTCAAAGACTTGCACATGACTATTCAGAACAGCTTTATTTGAAATAGACAGAAAGTGAAAGCAACCTCGATGTCCATCAATATGTAAATAGATAAACACATTATGGTATATTCATACATTTCCCATTGGTGATTTCATGACCTAAAACTTAAAACAAAGAAACAAAGAAACAAAGAAACAGACTTATAGGACTTGGTCAAAACAAAACCGAAGGTGACAGCTTAAGTTTGGGATAGTACTCCTGCAGCTGGCCTGATATGCCCCTACAGCCTGGCAAACTCTTACACCCTGACCTGCGGCTTTAGAATCTCCCTTTGGCAATGTTCCCACTCCTTGATCCCATAACAAAAATTATCACTGCCTGCTTTGGACCTCTATTTTAGAGTCTATTTACTATATTGAGAGACTGACAATTTTGTAACAAAGACTATGTCTTTGTCTTTGCTCCCATTTCTCTAACTACAAGAATAAATTGATAAATGTGTGAACACTTACAGAAAAGATACCCCAAGTGTTTTAAAGGTGAGTGTGTGGCTGTGTGTAACTGAGCTGCCCCTTCTGGCCTGTTTAGATGTGTTCAGTTTGGCTCAGATTTTGCAGGAAGGACATGGATTGAACCTTAAACAAAATATTTTCTAGAGTATAAGAGATCATTTCCTTGAAACAGGACATCTTGTGAAGGTCAGAGCAATAAAGAATTCTGAAACAGAAGAGTGGCCTTGCATAAAATCCAAGGTGATAAATGTCATTAAAAAGCCAACTTGTTCTTCCAGACTGGCCCCGTGGGCTGTGTCTTATCAACATTCCAGGGCTCTGGTTCTTTTCCAGTGGGACAATGGGTAACTGTTAACATTTGGCTTAATAATTTGACTTCTAACTTATTGAGACACAGATTATTTTGAGAGTCTGATGAAAATTAGGGAGCCTCTTTTTAGCAAAAGATTTTTCTAGGTACGCCCACAATTTTATACATAATATTGGGGACTTTGTTTTTCTACAAATCATCATGATAAGAACTCCACATCAAATATTAATAGGTTAATACTTCATTAGGATAATCGAACATTTAGGAGAATTTATTAACAAAGTGTATTTTGTCATGGTGACTGATGTAACAAATTACCACAGACTTCGTGCATAAAAACAAGAGGAATTTATTCTCATAGTTTTGAAGGTCAGAAGTCCAAATCGATATCTTTAGACTGAAATCAGGGTGTTGGCAGGGCTACTTTCTGGCTGCCAGCATTCCTTGGCTTGTGGTTGTATCACGCCAGTCTCTGTCTCCCTGGTCACATTGCCTCCTCTTGTTCTGTCTGTTATAAGGATGTGTGTGATAGCATTTAGGCCCACCTGGATAATCCAGGATAATCCTTCCATCTCAAGATCCTTTACTTAATCACATCTGCAGGCACTTTTTCCTTATAACATTTACAGGTTTCAGAGATATCTTTGTGTAGCCATTATTCAGCCTGCTACACAAAGGAACTATTTACAAAATGGGCAAGGTCTAGTAGGAGAACCACATGGGGGTGGTCCAGAAACTACTGGTCAGGAGTAGAGGCTCTGTTTCAACCCTTAGGCCTGAAGGGACAAGAGGACGTACAGTTACTGGGACCTGGAAGGACAGACTCATGGAGAGAAGGCTCCTTGAGAGGAACAGAGTCCTTCCTCCCTCCCCACTCCCTACCACCACCATTTGAGGAACACCACCAGCTTGAGGCAAATTTGAAAAGAAGGAGTCAGGGGAATCATATCCTGACAACACTCTACTTTCTCTCCCATCTGGCTTCCCATCAGTTGAAGCCAATTGGAAGCCAGTAGGCGCAGGTACCCGTTGATTGAATACACAGGTTAAACTCTCACAGAAGAGAACAGGGTAGAGCAGTGTGGAGAATGGGTCTAGAGGGGCAAATGGAAGACACTCAGCACTCGGTAATTGGCTCACAGGGAAGCATCATCCATGAACAATTTTCAGGCAATTTCTTTCCTTACAGAAGTGTCAGCTTTGAGCATCAGAACACTTGAAGAGCCAATTATTTCTCTAGGTAGCTCCTCCAAGTACCCGCCATTGCTATTAAGAAAACCTGGAGTTCTGTGAAAACAGGGATTTTGCCTGTTTTGTTTACTGACTCAGACCTAGAACAGTTCCTGGAACATAGTACTCATCTATTTGTTGAATAAATGGAGCAGAAATAATAGCGTGCAAATACCTGATGGTCACCCTCCATATTGCTCCATACTCTCTACCAGGTATTTGTGTCTCCTCCCACCCTCTTGGCCCAATACAGCTGCAGTTGCTCCATAAGACTTTGCTGCTCTACCCTCCAAGGAGATAGTCCTTTGGTAATGACACAATTCCCCTCTACACTCACTTTCCTATTGGTTCTTTTAGCTCCATTGAACACAACTGCCTACTTCAGGTAGTAGATTCAGGTGTCTTTAGAATTGATTCCATTAAATGAAATCTTGGAGGAAACAAAAAGAAAGCAATTTCACTTTTAGGGCTTCAAGTGACTATCTTCCTTTTGGAATTCTGTAAGGAACAAATATGGGAATTGGGTTTGCTTAGCTAATCGGCAGAAGCCTGTGGAGGGGGATTCCCATTGGAATCCCTAGGTCTGGAGCGGGACCTAGGAAAAGAAGTGCTTCTGAAGGTATAGTGTTGCAGCAGCTCACACGGCAGAGTCAGCGGGACATTCGTTTCCTGGCGGTCAGGCTGCTCCTGAAGGCAACTGTGGGGCTGACAGAAAGTTCCCGTGACACTGGGTCTCTGTGATGCTGCCAGGTCTCTTCGGGAATCTGGGACCGTTAGAGCTCAGCCGCCTCCATATCACCCCCTTTGGATTCCAAGGGGCTGCAGACTCTTAGAGGTGGAAGATGGGGAACCCCTTTTGGTAACCTGCACTGCCATCACCATCAAGATAAAGATCTTAGAATATTGAAGACTGTGATAGATCCTCTTTCTAACTGCCTGGCCGCCTCCACATTTATCCTATCCCTCACCTGTAAAATACTCCTCAAAATGAGGCCAATTGTTTTCTGTCATTCGGCATCTGTGTAGTAGTGGTGTCTACCCCTTCTGCCTCCGGTGGGGTATCTGTCAATTTAATTAAGATGATGGTTGAAACATCCAAGACATTTGAGCGATCCCATCTTTTTTGTTGACCTAAATAAATTAATAAACTTCCCTTTTTATACATTAGGAAGTAGTGTATTGCAACAGACACACACATCCCTAACGACACACATCTGAGTTTCACCAGACACTGAAAACTTACCCCATTCTTATACATAATCCATCTTCCTGAGGATTATCACTTCTTTTAAAATTTAGTATCATCCACAACCCAACATGGTACCTGCCCTTGCTCTCGACCCCCACCGAAATCCCAATGTCAACCTGTTCCTGAATGAGTAAATGAATTAAGGCAAAAATGAGTGAATTGATCACCAAGCCTAAAATTCTACGTGGACTGTGACCATCGTTCCCAGAGGGGCTGCTTAGCTGGGGTCATAGGTGTAGATTTGGGCAACAAGTTTTTGAAGGACAAAAGGATGAACTTAGTATTCAATGCAATGATTTCTAGATTTAAAAGAATGTGTTTCTCCAAAAAGGCCAAAGAAGGTTCAGGCACCAGTACATTCCTTAAACAGAAAAGTAGTCTTGCAGACAAACCTAGGATGATAAATGCCACTCAGAGGTTAACTTAATTACTCTTCCAGCCCGACCTTGACATCTTTTCCTGCGCAGTTTTGCCCTTGATTCAAGAGCACTTGTTTTTCCCATTTGGTGTTTGGCATACCAAATACATGCATAAATTGCTACGCTCGAAACTAAACCCAGGCCTTTTTGAATTCAGTAATTGTTTTTGAAAGTCTAAGCAAAGTCACCTTTTCCCCAGAAAAATGCACATAAATACATATACAAACAACTTTGCCTACCATTTCATGGATTTTAGTGATCCCAGGACCCCATATTTAAAAGCCATGAATTAGAGCTATTACCTACTCAGGTAACTGGCCCAGGAAAGGAGTCTATTAATGGAACATTCTCCAGGCCAGTGCTTCTTGTTCTGAAAATGTCAGTTCTGGGCTTGCTTTCATTCACTGAATATTCTTGAATCTCTTATATCTGTGGTCACCTGGGCACCATGTCTTTAGGTAATCTATAGCGGAATCATCGTGAACTATTTAGACCACACTTACTTGAGGCTCCCCATTCGGTTTAGCTCTACAGAGAGGCACTAGATCTGCTTTCCAGAAACAGATGTTGCATGGGTGAGATAATTAATTCAGTAGGTGGCCAGATTCTTGCAGCCGCTAAGCACCTCACATCCATGTGGACTTGTAGGCTGCTTTCTGTCCTCGTACACAGATGCACACCCACTATGAGGTGCTCATACTTGAACAAGAATACTTTAGATTCATTTATGCTGTGTCATGCACTCCACTAGAATAAAGTTGTAATTACACTTACGTTATGGCTTAGAAAACTGAAGTATTGATCATACAATGAATTTCCCAAAAATGCACCACAAATTTTTGATAGCTAAGATTAACACTCTGATTCCTGGCATCTCAGAATCATCACGTCTTTCATTAGTGTTCCTAGATCTGGGCCTCTGGGCCCCTGACCACCCAGCCCACCCTAGTCCCGGAGGTCCTCACAGTTCCTCACCATCACGCCATCTGGGAGAGAACATCTCAGCAATGCTCCCTCTCACCCCCGCCTCACACAAACTCCAGGGCTAGCTTCTTACCTCCACTGGGCAGCTGCTCTAACAAACAAGTTTCAAATTCCTTTCGTCTTCTTGCACAATGACAATATTTTCCCTTTCACTGGAGCTCAGGAGCCGAGTTCCACTCCTCAGCTGGTCCCTCACGGCGGGCCTCATCACCGCTGGTCTCGGCAGCTCCAGACCTACTTTCAAGCCCTCATCTTTCCTCCAAGGCAACCATTCCACTAATACACATCTATTTTGTTGGTTTGCTTGTTCGTATGTGTTTTATAAAATATGTATTGTTTTGTGCATTTTTAACATATATGAGTAGTATCATGTTATTAATGTGTTAAAGTAATTTAGTAGCAATGACAGATAACCCCCAAAATTTTAAGGCTGAACGGAATAACATTTCTTATTCACACAATGGTATAATGGAGATGTTGCTGGTTGGGTGGTTCTCCTCCAAGTAATGATTCAGGAATCCAGGCTCCTTCTTTCTTATAGCTCCACCGTCTAGCCCAGGCTCCCCCTGTTATGTGGAGGGCGCTCCATTCAAAACAGCTAGAAAGGGAGAGGGGCGTGAAGGGTCACCAGGTGTATGTAGATATATTGTCTGTGATCCATCCCTTTCCCCTCAGAGTTTCAGGCATAAGTGCTCACAAAGGATTTCTTCTTTGCCACTAATTCTTCATTTACCGTAGATGCTGGGCCCAAGCCCTACAGAATACATAGACTGATTTTGAAGTGCAAGGCTTTTCTAGAAAATATCCAGTAGCTGAACAAACTTTCACTCATGACTTATCTTTAAACATGAATTCATTTAACAAATATTGCCCTGAGCTCATCTCTTTGCCAAGTCCTGTGCTAAGTTCCTTTGAGGAGAAAAAGGTCGTATATGGCAATTGTACATAGAAAAAAAGCAAAACCAAGGCAAAGCAGCAACAACAAAAAAATCAAGCCAAACAACAAATCAAAAAACAAAAACATGGTTTAATGAAGGTATTACAAAAATGCTGCCTATGCCTAGAAGAGGGTGTAATTAATTTTGATGAAAGAGTCAGAGAAAGGGTGATATTTAGTGCATTTAATTGGGGAGGAAGGAGGGAAAGACATTGCAGAAATAAAAAATAATGTTTTCAAAAGCTTGAAAAAGCAGAGCAAGTGAATGGACACGGCTGCAGCACTGGGGGCAGCCGAAAAATGTACAGGGTCTTAATGTCAGGTGAGCAGTCTGGCCTTCATCCAGAATGGAATCACATTCAGGCTTTAGAAACAGCATAAATGTTCAAGTGCAGTTTTATAATTGAGTCAAACTTTGTATACTGAAATTTCCTCATTTGCAAAATTCCTTTGACGGCAATTCCTGATTTCCATCTGGCAGTCTCATTGCGAAGCTCAAGTAAAATGATAGAATGTTCTCTTGTACTGTTTAAAGTTGTTTACAGCCAAGAATTTTATTATAGCTTGTATCCTTCATTGGGAAATATGCTACCCAGGTGAGCCTTTGGCAATTATTACAAACTCCTCCATATTTTATTAATTTTTAACATATTATGTTTTCTTGTCTTTTTTCTCTTAGCTCTACAACTCCCATCTTACGCAGCATGATACAAACATACAGTGTGTATCAGTACACGTCTTCACTTGTTAATTACCCTTTAAAATAACTGATAGTGGCCATACCAATAAACATAGTCTTTGGGACTTGGTGGTCACCAAAAAAACAAAACAAAACAAAACAAGACAGAAAAAAAAAAAAAGAAAAAGAAAAACTAACTCCGCTGATTAGGAGGAAACCCTGACAATAGGAACTCAGTGGCTGTGTCATGGGTGTGAGCACGCAGGACCTCCATCCTCACAAGTTTCGCCAGAGCAAGCAGAGGACCCCAGAAAGACCACAAGGCAGAAATTAAGAAATATAGGGATAGAAATCAGAGGGTCTGTGAAGATGGGACACAGGCAGAAAAGAGACCCAAGCAGCTTTTAGGATTCCAGAGATCAGAAGGTACATTTTATAGTCTTACTTCCTACAAGAGTCATTCAAGGTGTTAGAGGCAAGCGCGGGCAAGCTTGGTGAGGATTAAATCCTGACTCTGGGAAACCTAAGACTGTTGGGCATGGGTCACAGGGAAACAAGGCTTGGTCTGGCCCTTGGGAAAGACTCCATGATAGGAACATGGAAGGAGCCCAGCTGCTAGAATGAATGAGGCTAAAGCGTTCCTGGCAGACCCCCGGGTGAAAGCAGTTTTCCATTCAGAACAAACAGGATGGTCGTAGGGCTGGAAGCAGAACCAAGCTGGGGGTGCTCAGCCTCCTTGGTTGTAAGATCAGGGACCCTTAGTTTCCAAGCTCCCTGGCAACCTTTCCGTGCTTAGTGGTCAGAAGATGAGGAGTTTATGAGACGTTGAAGTCTTCTACAGGAATAAGTTCACAAAGTCCACATCAGCCTCTGTGGCCGTGAGACTAACTGGACCAAGCCTGCATTGGACTATGAGTTTGAACCTTAACGTGGGGCTGCTCACTTCATCTCTTCATAATTTTTGAGTGGCACTTAAATATAATTTCTCAGTTAGATTGTCTATACTCAGTGTCCCAATTCTGTCTCATTCGCTTAGTAACTCATCACAATCTGGCTTCTATTCTAGCAACTAGGCTCAAACTTGACTCAGAAAGTTACCTTCCATTTCCAAATTGTGAAAAGCAAGAGGTATTTTTCTGGACATTCTGCCCCAGTTGGCACTGCCGCTTACCTTCCTTTATCTTCCTTCACTGTCCGTAAGTTTTCCTTCCTCCACTTTCCCCTTAGATCTTGGGAAGGTTCTTCTAACAATGCACTGTCTTGGGTGATCTCCTAAGTCCTAGAGACGTAACTGCCATTTACCTGCTGGCAACTTACCAATTCTCTTGGGCCTACGGTTTCTAAAGCCCCTCAGACTTGTGTATCTACTTTCCTATCGGCTGATGTAACCAGCATGCCTCTTGGGTGCCTATCATGTAATAATGACTACCAAATTCAGCATTCGGCTCTCCAACGCTGTTTTCCTACCAAAGTTTTACCTCATTTGACAATATTACAATGGCATAGTCACCTGTGCTATGAGCGTGTTGACCAGGTAACCCTAATTCCCTACATTTTTTCGCTTCTCCAGTTCGACATACAGCCAAGCCTTATTGAATTTAACTCCTAAATATTTTGTGACTCTGTGTCTTCTTATACGTCACTTTAAATACTTCCCCAATTGAATGGCAGTCTGACTTTTGAGTCCAAGCTTTAGCCATTATGCTATGCTGCGTTCTCCAAGTTCATTTTATACAATTAAAGATACACATACAGAGCTTCGTATATATTATTCACAGTTAAAATACATGTTTCTAGATGTGTGGAGCATGGAAATATATATACTTAGTTTATGATAGTGGTTGCTTACGAAGGGAGAGCGGTACTTAGGACCCAGAATAAGTGAGACTTGGAATGTATTGGTTGTTTCGTTCTATAAAAAAGAAACTTGAACCCATGTAACAAAACAATTGTCAGTTGTATACAGTGATTGTTTAAGTTTTCATTAAATTAGCTGTGGTTCTAAGATTTCTTAAAAAGATCCTAGATTTTAAGTAGGTTGCAGAACAGACGAATAGAGCAGTATGGTGTTGATTTTGTAAAAAAAAAATATAAAGCACAAAAAACACGCAGCAATATGTTAGTGGTGTGCCATTTTTGGATGGTAGTATTTTGCAGGTAGGTATTTTCCCTTTATGCTTTGAATGGTAATAATTACAAAATTACAAATAATTACAAAATAAAAATAAAATTATTAAAAAATAGTGATTAAGTTATGTTTCCACGAAACACATTAAGTGGCAAATCCAGGAAGTCTAACTTGAGAGTATATAATCTCAAATGCATCCTTTTACCACCTCCTTAACAAAAGGCTTCTGAATCTTTTCTATCTTCTTCATTCCCACTACCTTTTCCCTAGCTGAGCCTTTAATAACGTCTCTCCCAAAGACTAGTACTGGCCATGTAACCGGCTTCCCCATTTCTACCCCATTCTCTCTAATCCACCCTGCACACAGTCTCTAAGTTGTCTTTCTGAAGAGCTAGTCTCTTTGTGCCACTTCGTTTCCAATAATCTTCAAGAGAAGTTTCAAATTTATCAGAAAGCCCATGAGCACCTTCTTGGTCTTACTGTTGCATTAAGCCCTTGCCTTCTTTTTTTTTTTTTTTTTTTTTCAAGATTTTATTTATTTATTCGACAGGATAGCCAGCGAGAGAGGGAACACAAGCAGGGGGAGTGGGAGAGGAAGAAGCAGGCTCCTAGCAGAGGAGCCTGATGTGGGGCTCGATCCCATAACGCCGGGATCACGCCCTGAGCCGAAGGCAGACGCTTAACCGCTGTGCCACCCAGGCGCCCCAAGCCCTTGCCTTCTATCTCTTGCAACCTTTCCATCTAGACTCCTTTGGCAGGCATAGCGATTCCCCTGGAGCACAGTGATGTGAGCGAGCTGCTGCCTCCCCGTATAATGTACTTGTTTCCTTCCCTGGCCCCCACCTAACCCGCTACCCCTTCAGCCTGGATGACTCCTGGTCATCTTTTACAGATTCATTCTTTTTATGGAAAGCATTGACTGAGCAATCTCAGCCATTCTTAGCCAAGATAATGGCAACTTTTCTGTTTTCCTGCAGCCCGTATCCACATTCCTATGTTTACCCCTCTGAGATTAATCATTGATTTTTCTGTCTCTCTGACCTATCCTAGTACTTGAGTATCTGATGCCGAGGTCTGTTAGCACTTTTTTAAATGAATCTGTTTTGCTTCTTGCTACCTCCTTAGACTGGACTGACAAGAAGACAGCCCCCTGAATCCTTGGTCCAGGAATACCGGGCAGACTTGCTGTCGAGACGTTCCTGCATTGAAAAAGTCAGCCCTGCATGACTCAGCTTCTGACTGTTCTTGCTTCAGATTCTTCTAGCTTCTGCAGTGCATGAGAGAAGTGACCTATATTCAGAATCACTTTATAATTCAAGAATTAAACTCAAATGTGTAATAGGAAAAGAAATTATCTCGAGTATAGGGAAACATCAGTTTTCAGGAAACCAAGATAACAAAAACGAAGGATTGAAGAAGCAAGAACTGCTGACAACAACAGCTGAGAAAGTAGGACAGTTTAGACAAAGTTTCTTAGAGGAAAAGGGCATTCAGTGAATCTGGAATTTTCTACCTTTCCCACATAGCTCTTTATTTGAAAGTGATACTTTTTGACCATTACCAGGATAGTCCCTAGTGACCATTAATCTTCCAGTCACCACCATGGGCACGAAGCCCGAGGTTGGGAGAGGCAAGGGTCCCCAGTGAATATCCAGTAGCTGAATACATGTCAAATTTTAGTCTCAGGTGCATTCTTGCATTCATTCAAGCCTTTCTCCTTCAAGAAACGTTTGTTTTAAACCTTTGCTCTTTGCCAAATCTCAGGCTAGGCTCTGGAGATTTAGGTATAATCAAATGTCAGTCCCTGCCACAGAGTTTACTTCTCCCAACTTTCTAAAGTATGGCAAAGAAACACATAATACAAAATTCACCCTTCCAACAATTTCCAAGAGTATAATACAATATCGTCAACCATAGGCATATTGTGTAAGAGATGCCCAGAAGCCCCCCACCCCCATTACCACCCCACATGGCTGAAACTCTACATCCGCCCTACAAAAATGCCCCACCTGCCCCTGCCCCTAGTCTCCAGTACACCATTCGACTTCCTGTTTGATTATATTAGATACCTCATCTAAGAGGAATCATGCAGTATTTGTCCTTCTGTAACTGGCCTGTTTCACTTAGCAGAGTGTCTTCCAGGTTCATCCGTGTTGTAGCATGTGACAGGACTTCCTTTTTTTTAAGGTTGGATAATATTCCATTGCGTGTATATATATATACATATATATATATACACCATATTTTATCTTTTCATCCATTGGTGGGTATTTAAGCTTTTCTACCCCTTACTTATTGCGAATAATGCTGCAGTGAACATAGCCGTGCAACTACCTCTTTGAGATCCTTTTTTCAATTCTTTTAGATATAAACCCTAAAGTGAGAATGATGGATCATATAGAAATTCTATTCTTAATTTTTTGAGGAACCTCCATACTATTTGCTATAGTGGCTGAACCATTTTCATTCCTGTCAACAGTGCACAATGTCTCTACATCTTCGTCAACTGCCAACACTTGTCTTTTTTTTTTTTGGATAACAGCCATTCTGGAATTTAAGAGGTGTCTCATTGTGGTTTTGATTTGCAATTTCTCTGATCATTAGTGATGTTGAGCAAATTTTCATATGCTTGATGGCCATTTGTATATATCCTTGGAAAAAAAGCCTTGCATGTGAGAAGTATTTCGGTATCTTTTACACTCAAGTAATTTTTTACCACAACTCTATGAGGTAGGTGCTTTTATTATTCCTGTTTTTTAGGTAAAGAAACTGAGGCACAAAGAATTAAGTAATATATTCTTTTCACTTTACAACAACCCTATGGCAATAGTTAAGTAAGGCAGGTATTGTTACTATAATTAAAGTTAAGGAAGCCAAGCCAAAGAGTCCTCAAGTGATTTGCCTATGGCCATGAAGCATAAATCTTCCTTCCATGATATTGTGATCAATAATGGATAGAATCTAAAACTTTCTAGTACTTTCACTTTGTATAGATTCTTCTGCTGAAGACCTTTTTAGGCACAGAAGTCTCTGCAGAAAGGACAAAGATCACCGAGCATTGGCAAAGTAAGAATACACACTGCTGATCTCTTGATTTATAGAAAGAGATATACATGCACATTCTTCATGAAGCAAAAGAGAACTTTAACCTCTGATATAGGCTAAGACTTCGTGTTAGCTTCAAGGTCCCCCAGGCCATAATACCCATACTTGTGGACAACTCTTGCTGCCGATGTCTTCTCTACAGGAAAGGATCCATGAGCACATTCGCGGCTACTCCAACTCCTGGTCCACACTTCCTGAGGCTGATACCTAATGGTGGGCAGAAGGGAGGAGCCTAGAGTTAGATTAAACAGGCTCCTGAAAGGGTGCTAATGTGAAGACTCAAGCAATATTGCAAAGGAAATGGTCCAGGGTTGTAATCTTTGATTTGGTATGCTAGGTTGGGTTCCATCACAGAAGCAAGACACAGTGCAATGTGACCGTAATGCTGGAGCAGGTCAGCAGCCACATGACCTTCACGCTCTCCTATTGCTCCAGGGTTCTGCACTTTCCCAGTAATGGTAATGAGTTGGTTCTGCAGGAGTGTTAAGTAGCCTCAACTGTGGAGATCAAAGGGCTTCTAAACCCTAGAAACACGGGTAATGGTATTGACTCTATCCAGAAGTTTAGGGGCTGCAAGGGAATGTGACTGGGGGTGTAGTTGTTAAGAGGTAGGTTTTCAAATGAAGCATGTTGGTTCAAAACCTGGAGAGTGTTTCCAGCAAAATCTGGAATTGGCGCCTGTGCATGGAGGGCAGAAAGAGACTGAAGAAAGAATCAGGTTAGTCCAGATTGGTAGACAGCAGTTTTAATAAGCAAGGGAACTTATATACAAGGCCTGTCTTTGGTGGCCACAAGAGAAGTAGATCCCAGTACCTGTCCACCAAAATCTTAAGAGTTTACATAAAGGCCTTAATGGGTGGGGTTCAGCAATATATCTAGTCCAGGGGGTCTCAATAACACATTACTCTCTTAAGGCTGCATCCTTGACATGGCTCCTAGTGCTGGAACAGTGGGCAGATCATACACTGCAAGGACAAAGAACCCCTGATTGCCGGGGGTCCAGCTCACAGGTCGACTGGTGGTCATGTCATCTCAGTGACTTCCTCCAACTGAGATATAAATAGGAACAGTTAGGTTGCATATGAACAAAGAAATAAACATTCACTGGTGCCTACCTCATATTTAAGACCTGATTCTCAGCTACTCCTTGATCATTTAGTTCTTGATTATTTTGGGTCTCGTCTCTACACATTATGGTGCGACGATATACCACAGGCCGCATCTGGCATTTCTTTATATCTCATCCACCACTCAGAATAGAGCTTTGTTTTTCACTGTTCAAACATGCTGCTTTTGGTTTGATTTCCTTTCCATGCAGCGCCATGCATGCAAGGGCTATTCACAAGTAAACAGAACGTTTTCCCTTTGGAGATGACACAGATTGGTTAATTGGGCTGTTGCATGTCTCTCTTAATCTCCTTGATCTGTAATATTTGGTACAGAATCATATAGAGAAGTCTCTACTCCCTGTCCTGATTTCCTTAACCTCCCATTTACTTTTTATTCTTCAGCCTCTGGTTGTCATTCCAGCCACTCCATTGAAACTGTTCTAAGGTTACCAGTGACCGGGTAATTACAAAACTAAAATGGCATTTTTGGTATTTATTTACTTGGTATCTTGTTTCCGTTGATGCTGTCAATCACTCCAAACTCCTCTCCTGGCTTGTAAGATCCGGGTGCTCCTTATACGTAGCTGCCCCTTGCCAGACTTCTCTTCCTCCTCCACAATCTGTGTAAAATGTTTGGAAAATTCTTCCCACTTTGCATGTCCTTCTGACTAATCTTATCTATTTCAATATTCTTCCAAACTTTGCTGATCCCCAAATTTACATCTGTAGCCCAGATATGTCTAATAAAATTTAAACTTGTGTATCCAATTGCTGCCTGTATTTGTCTCCTGCTCATGTGAAAGGCAGTTAAAATTCGGGATTTCTGAGCTGAACTTATATCTGTGGTCACCTTCTATACTCTCCGTGTCCCCTGGGGCAATAACCTATGTAGTCACTCAAGCTAGCTTTTTATCTTCTCTCTTTCCTATCTTCCACATTCAGTCATGCAATCCTGTCCATTCTTTCTATAACTAGTTCTTGAATTTGTTCCCTATGCTCTATTCCAACGACTACTACCTTGTCTCTTAATATACTTACGACTCCAGTTAGTTACCACTCCTTTTCTCTTGCCTGGTTTGGTAAAAAACTATTGAATTGGTCTCTGAACCATTGGGACCACCTACGTGTAACATGTAACTCTTCTGCTTAATGCTCTTTAAAGACGTCCATTACCTATAAGATAATGTCCAATTTTCTTAGCACGACACATGCATCTCTTCATGATCTGACTTTTACCTAGATCTCCAGCTACAAATATCACCAATCTCCATGTTATGATTTACTCTTTAGTGATATCAATTTGCCTGAGGTCACCCAGCCTTCTATGTTCTTTTTCCTTTTCAAACTTATATTCACATTGTCATCTCTGCCTGTCCTCTCCCTTTGTTTTCTAGCTATCTCTCTCATACCCTTGCATTTTGAATTCTGATGTCACCTCATTCAAGCACATCTCTTCACTCAACTTCTTCCTCCATGACTACCATAGTTGTTTGTCTTCTGTGATCCAATAATACTCTCTGTGCATGTAAATGTTACTGCAGTAGCTATGAGCTACCCTGGTACAGGGCAAGTACCGATAAATATGTGTGGAATTGAATTGGCTTTGCTTATTCTCTTTAATATCTCCTTGGGATGTTGGTAGCTAGCACCTGGCTAAAACCAGATTCAAATACCAACACATGGTAATGAGTCTCTTCTACTCTAGATGTGCCATGTCCATCCCAATGACCTGGACCTTTCTTGGAGCCTCTCACTCCTCCACTAGGTGCTGGTCTTCGTGGAGCCTTTTCCAGAGGCTTATTAACTTTGTGAGCAGTATGCTGAGTGCTCACTCCTGGTCATCTGCTCCCAGGGTTCCGAGTTGTGGGTGACATCTGTTTGTACATTCGCTTGGTCGATAATCAGTCCATCTCTTCCACTTTTCCTGAACTTGTGAAGAGAACTGGTCCCTAATCTCTGTTCCTTGGGTTCATGTCAACCACTTTCTGCCCATGCCAGGAAGGGACCTGTATTACTCTACCCAGCCGCCGTAACAAACTGCCACAGACTTCGTGGCTTAAACAACAGGAATGTATTTTCTCACAGTTCTGGAGGCTGAGACGTATGAGATCAAGGTGCCAACAGGGTTCTGTTTCTGGTGAGGATCCTTTCCTGGCTAGGAGATGGCTGCTTTGTCCTCACATAATCTTTCCTCTGAGCTTGTGTGTATGTGTGTGTGTGTATGTATTTGAGAGAGAGAGAGAGAAAGCGTGCTTTCTGGTGTCTTTTCTTACAAGGATAGTGACCCTATCAGATCAGGCCCTCACTCTTATGACCTCATTTAGCCCTAATTACTTCCTCGGAGGCTCCATCTCCAAATGCAGGCACAGTGAAGGTTAGGGCTTGCACACCAAGTTGAAGTGGGGGACACAAACATTCCATGTATAACATGGCCAATTCTCAGAAGTCTGTGCAATGGTAACCATTAAGCTGAGCTGCCGTGATAGCTGATCTGTGGGTGCTAACCAAAATAAGGACTGAAGCCAGAGCTAGAGACAAGCCAGTCCTAAGCGTAGAGTATGGTGAGCCATGAACTTAACTATTAATGGGAGCAGGGCAGCAGAGAGGAAGATAAAATTTGGATTTCATGACATACATAAACTCATTTCTGTGAACAGAGTTCAACTTTGTGAACTATGACTGGGCTGGCCTATCTACTACTTTGTAGGTGTGGCAATTGAAAGCACATCTTTTTAATGAATGGCATGAGAACATGCTCATGTCTATACCTACTATACCAGTCAAACTGACAGTTCAGTTCAAAGTCTTAATATGTGACTAGATTAATAATTAAGAGCATGGAATCTGCGTATTTGTGACAGAAAGCAGATCTGAGCAAGTGAATCTAAAAGAAAGTATCAACTAGGATGTCCTGAAGTCTAACTTGGGGGAAAAAAGGGATTCCAAGAAAAAATGTATAGAGTACATACAATCCAGAAAGAACATCACTTTATTTCTTTTATGTTTGGAAATTGTAGCAGTAAGTCTGACTTTTTTTTTCTTACCTAACCTTATTTTTTTAAACCTTATTTTGTTTTTTCTTTGATTTATTTAGAATAAAGATGTTTATTGTAACAGCTCAGTTGACATTTTTTTAAGATTGGAATTCATGTCAATTGCTCATACAAAATCAGGTCCTTTGTTCATATGTCTTCAGTTTTATTACCAGTATGGACAATGACAATAAAGATGCAAGTAGTGTCCACCATACTGGACATTTCCATAAATGTAGAAAGTTCTATTGGACGGTGCTACTGCAGAGAAAGTAATGCTGCACTGTGTGTTAGGAGGTCTGGGTCCATCTCTCAGTTCTATAACTTACTAGCTTTAGCAACATTGGACTCCGTATCTATAAACCTTAGTTACCTCATCTTAAAAATGGAGATAACAATGATAACCTCCTTCAGAAGTTCTGAACAACTGAAAATAGTCAGCGAAAGTGATTGGCATGTTCTAGACGCTTGATCAATCACATCATTCAGTGACTAAAAGCGTGTTCAAACTCCAGAGCCAGACTAATGTAAATTCGAATCTTGGTCTTGATACTACCACTTATTGGCTCTGTGACCTTAGTCAAACTACTTAATGTCTCTGTGTTTCAATATCCTCATTTGTAAGATGAATATTATAATAGCAACAAGCTCTAAGATTTTTAAGAGGACTGAATATCTAAATACATGTAAAGCTCCTAGAACATAGTAAGTACTCAATGAATATTAAGAAGGACAAAGCAATGATTAGTTCAGAATATATTAGAATATTCTTGACATCTAGACCATTTAGATTCAGGATTCTTAACCTACTGTATTTTTAGATGAACTTCAGAGAACCTATGGACTCTGAGTTTAAATGAACTTAAATGCATATGCGTTATGTGCGTTTTTCTGGGTTTCTGGTGTTCATCCATTTCTTAATCTGAGACCAAGAAAAGAAGTAAGGGCTGTTTAGAAGGGCTTTTTTGTTGTGTCCGAGGGAGTCCTTTATCCAACGTTGATCTGCTCTCAGCAACCCACTCTCCCTGATGATTTTCCTGACAGTGGGGTTTACACTCAGAGTCTGGGTTCCGAGGAATATAAGAAATTTACTTTCCCACAAATTAGATATTTCACTTCAGGTCTCTGAGCTTCGGCTCTTCGTCTATGAACTGGGGATGCGGACATAACTCAACAACCCTGGAAAACTAACATGCTATGCTCCCAGCACAAATGAAGGGCTGTTACTACAATGGTCACCATATCAAGGACATTGGACAGATTTTCAGTAAAAGCTAGACCAATATGGCTTTATTATGAAGTCTCTTTATCATTAAACAGAGAATCTAGAGCAAGGAGCCCCTGAAGCATAGCAGGTCTTTGAGCAGAGGAGCACTGCTTGCCGCCTAGCAACCCCCAGGCTGCACAGTGCAAATAGAAAACTGCAGGACCCGGAGCACTTTCCAGACGCAAAACAAGGCAGCTCAGGTTTTTTTTTTTTTTTTTTTTTTTTTTTTTTTTTT
>NW_024427107.1:28013373-28022098 GCF_017311325.1 Ursus maritimus | reverse complement strand
TTTTTTTTTTTTTTTTTTTTTTTTTTTTTTTCTTTAGGAGGGATGCTTTAGGATCCAATAAAGCATTGCCCGGACAATGCAGCCGAGTTTCGGTCAAGGGCAAAAATCTCTGGTAGCCACACCGGGAGGATGTAGTGAACTGAAGTGTGACATCCCTTTCAGCACAAACGAATTTGGAAGAATTTGAGTCTGAGATTTATGGTAAACAAAGACAGCTCTGCAGCCATTAACCAGCCTTAAATGTTTGCTCATGTGTGATTTTAATTTTTTTATCACAAAATATTTGTACATAACAACAATCATTATTTTTGAGTCCAAAGATCTATAAAGTATGTTATTTTTTAAAATGTAGGTTTAAATAAGAAATCCTTTGAAAGACACATCTGGAGTCATTTTGTGGAAAAATGAAATATTTCCATTTATTCTCTTTTTCTTCATACCCGTATATACCTAAATTGTCTTTTCTCCATATCTCAATGTGCTTCCTTAAGAAACCATTTTTCTTTTCTTTTTTTTTTTTTTTGTTTCTGCTAACGATTCTAAATGTTTGTAAGTAAAATTCCATCATAGGGTAAAGGTACAGAGAAACTAATTATTTTCTAATCCAAATAAAATTTGTAAACCACATATCATCTGCCAGTCTCATAGTGGCAGAATATATAGTTTATATTTATATATTATATATAATTTATATATGAATTCACATAATTTATATATCTAACATATATATATGTAAATTTGAAGGAAAAGGAAGGAAGATTTCTGGTCTTGGCATTTTTCTGGTTATCTAGCTTATTTGGGGTCACTCTCACGTTCTCATCATGATTTCATTCTCAGCCAATATTACTGACCCAAATATTTCTAAGTGACAGATTGTTCTGTCTCAGACATGAAATGTAAATTGCTTTCCCTCGACTGAGTCAGAAGTCACACAAAATCTTTTCTGAAACTCTGATTAAGACCATGGTTGTCATTCATCTCTCACTTACATGTAGCGTGTGTTTGTCTTTCATTTGACCTCTATCCCTGTTAGATTCAGGATTTCACTTTTTTCTCACTATCACTAATAATAGCCCTAGTTTACCGGTGACTATCAAGCATACGCCAACCCCAGGAGCCAGAGGAAAACGGAGGACACGCACAGTTACCTGATGCTCTGAGAGTAGCACACAGCTCCCCGGACTTTCTGGGGTGGAGGCGAGAAAAGGCAGAGTCAGACTTTAACAGCATAAGGAGTGCACAGAAACAAGAGGGTCCTAAATAAAAAAAAAAAAAAAACTTTGCTAATTACTTTGTTAATTTCCTTCCATTGCCTCTACCCAGAAAATGAGTCAGGTGGAAGGAGGGAGTTGTATCTAAAGACTTTGGGAAGTTTTCTAAGTACCATCCAAAGTAATTTCCCCACACCTAGGTACTGATGATTAGTCGCCCCTCCCCTCCTGTAGGACACGCAGCATTTGTCGCTCACATTAGAGGACACATCCCCGTGATGCAGGTGTGCCTCACGCCTTCAGCACTGCCTGGATCAGAGCAAACACAGCCAGAATAAAGGCAGATCGGGATGGGAGAATTTAAGGATTGCAAGTTGAGCAAGAAGAGAAGAATCAAAATTTGTTTTCAAGAAGCACAAGAGCACGGACTCACTTAAATGAACCAGCATGGGTCAGCTTGGGACACAGATCAGCACAGGAGCTGAAAGCAGGTCACAACAATGACTCAGAGCAAGAGCCATGAGAAGGAAGCGGACCGCGACCAGGCTTAGGCCGGGAGGGAGACGGCTGGTAGCTACGGCTGAGGGATGGAGAGTAGATGGAGACAGTTCACAACGCAGAGTAAATTCTCTCAAGTAATTCTTTTTTTTCTTTTTAAAGATTTTATTTATTTATTTGAGAGAGAGACAGCCAGCGAGAGAGGGAACACAAGCAGGGGGAGTGGGAGAGGAAGAAGCAGGCTCACAGCAGAAGAGCCTGATGTGGGGCTCGATCCCATAACGCCGGGATCACGCCCTGAGCCGAAGGCAGACACTTAACGACTGAGCCACCCAGGCGCCCCGATTTTCCTTTCTTTTAAAAATAAAATCTCAAATAGAAAGTTCTGTAGGTTCTTGAGTGAATACCATTGAACTCCTCATTCTATTCTTTCCCTTGCTCCTTTCCAAGGAGGAGAAACACTTATTTGAGAGACATAGTCCAAGAAATTGTTTGAATTATACTTAGGAGGTAGAGTCACTGAAATAGAAAACTCGGGAAAGTGGCTGCTCCCTGCGGCCCAGCCAGGTTTGCCAGGGCTCCTTTCTCTTGGATTTCAGGTCAATGGTCCACCTAACAATTGCACTTTTGAAGAGTTCAACATAGGATTGTTCAAGACAGGTGATTGCATTACAATTGGGATGAGATCCCAATACTATTATGGTTGTCCTGTGACCAGGGAAGCCCAAAACATATGAACATGATCCCAGACATAGCAATGCCTCCCTGTAAGGTCTCTGAGAGAAATATTTGGCAAAGAAAGTCAGCATAACAGTCAGTTGTTAGGTGGACTTTCACCTGAAATCCAAATGGCCCACATGGCAAGGATGTGTTCTAGGTCTGGGGGAGTGGGCCCAGAGCCGGGGACTGCTGAGGTGGGCCTGGCATCTGGGTTCGTGGCTACTGGCCCAGAGGCTGGGGGTTTGGGGGCCAGCGTGGGGCTGGGGGTGGGCTGGGACATTCCATCCTGGGGAGCTGCCTGGAGTCTGGTGGTGCTGGGGTGGGCCCAGAGCCAGAGTCTGTGTGATCCCACCCTGAACTTGGGGGCACGGGAACCATGTGGGGTCCAGTGAGCCAGCCAGTGCTGGGGTCCCTGGTAAAGTGGATCCTCCCTTCACTTTCCTTCCCCCACAGGAAGGGTGTCTCAGTTCGTGCTGGGGTGAGGGCTGCTGGTGGAGGAGTGCCAGGGGTAACGTGAAACTGCCTCGCCTATCCACTTCAGTGAGTCTTTTCTTACTCGCACTACCTGGAATCCTCAGCTTCTGTAAAGTTATTTTCGAGAGTGAATAGTTGTTCCAACGGATGTTCTGGGAAGAGATGAGCTCTGGAAATTGCTATTCTGCCAGCTTGCAATCTGCTCATGTCACACCCCCCACACCAGCTTTCATCGGAGTCTTTCTAATCCAGGGGTAGTTGTTTCTCACTGTGGTTTTAATTTTTGCGTTTCCCTAATGGCTAATTATGATGAATGTTTTTTATATGCTTGTTTGCCATTCGTCTCTGTTCATGTCTTATGCCCATTTTCTAATTGAAAAGTCTTTTTAATTGTTGAGTTTTGAGAGTTCTTTTTGTATCCTGGATACAAGTTTTTTTGTCAGATATATGGATTCCAATACTTTCTCCTAGTCTATAGTTTATCTCTTTATCCTCTAACATCCATTTACTGAAAAGTGTATACTTCCTCCACTGACTTTTCTAGCGCTTACGTCCAAATTCAATTGGGCACGTTGGTGTGCATCTATTTTGGGGTTCTTTATTCCACTATATAGTAAGTCATCTGTAGAATTAGTTCTCCGACTTCCTTCTTTTTCAAAATTTTTTGTTATTCTATTGTTTGCCTTTCCATATAAATTTAGAGTAAAATTTTCTAGATGTACAAAGATCTTGGGATTTTGTAGAACTTGCATTAAACCTACGCATCAGTGCGGGGAGAATTTTCATCTTTACTCTTGAATCTTCCAATCCATGTACACAACATGCCCATTTATTTAGAGCTTTGATTTCTTGCATCAGTATATTGTAATTTTTAGCATGCAGATCTTGTATGTACTTTTTCATTTCCTCTTTTTAGTCTTTACTTACCTATTTCATTTTTGGAGAGTGATTATAAATGGCATTATTTAAATTTTGGTCTCCACATATTTGTTGCTGGTATATAGAAATATGATTGATGGGACTGTGTTGATCTTGCATTCTGTAACCTTGACGAATTTTGTTTTAGGAGATTTTTCCCCCCCTTTTTTTTGGTAGATTCATCGGTACTTTCTACATAGACAATCTTGTCATCTGCAAATAGAGACAGCTGTATTTCTTCTTTCCTAATCTCTATGCCTTTTGTTTAGGAAAGAGTATTTTTGCTCTATGGGGCATAACAATGCCTCCAAAGCCCTTCTCAAAACAGCTACTCCTGGTAAACAGACATTATGAGAATTACCTAGTTGACTAGGAAGAACTTCAACCTCTTTTTTTTACTGCATTAAGAGAAAAAGCAATTTCCACAAAAAGCTTGAATTGAAGGACAAAGAGTCATTTGCTTCTTCTCACATATTTTGTGAGGGCAGATTTCTTTCTTTCTTTTTTTTTTTTTTAAGATTTTATTTATTTATTTGACAGAGAAAGAGACAGCCAGCCAGAGAGGGAACACAAGCAGGGGGAGTGGGAGAGGGAGAAGCAGGCTCCCAGCAGGGAAGCCTGACGTGGGGCTCGATCCCAGAGCACCGGGATCACGCCCTGAGGCGAAGGCAGAGGCCTAACAACTGAGCTACCCAGGAGCCCCTGTAAGGGCAGATTTCTTATTCTGTCAGAAGGAAATCCCATCATGAGTACTGGCCTACCCTGGCTCTGAAGACTTTACCCAAACCCTGGATTAGTCCTTGACTAAGGAGTGCCAAGCTCCATTCAGACGAGTGTGTAGGGCTAGATTAAGACAGCTTTGGTGTCTTCTATGATCCTTCCATGTAGAATTACTCCATCTTTTGTAAGTTCCCATAAAAATATATACCCTTTTGAGAGCCTTCCATCGTGTCCTTCCTCTGTCCATCTTTCTGCCTGCTGAGGCAGATACTCCTCCTCTAATCCTTACTTTTTTCATTGAGGTTATAAGAAAGGGTTCTGTGTCATTCCTGGTTTCTTTTGAAATTTCTGCTAAGACAGAAGCCCGCCTCAAATCCCATAATCCTTGGTGGAGGCCGTATACCTAGGTGAGCACTTTTTGTTACTTTCCCCTCATTGATCTCTGTATGAAGCCACTGGCTTGTATCATGAAAGACAGAGAGACATGACTGCTCTTGAATCAAGACTATTTTTCTCATCTGCCAGTCATCCCCATCAGAGTCAGGAGGCAATGCCTCCCCCATAAGTTTGGGACTCTCAGAAATAGAAACTAACCTGTATCAGCTCAGTGAAGACTGCAGTTTGAACCAGTTGACTCTCTTTTTAAAGCTTTTACTTATTTATTTATTTTTAGAGACAGAGAGAGCGCACGCACGCTCATGAGTAGGGGGAGGGGCAGAGGAAGAGGAAAAGAATATCAAGCAGACTCCGAGCTGAGCACGGAGCCCCATACAGGGCTCAGTCCCACGCCCCTGAGATCCTGACCTGAGCCGAAACCAAGAGTTGGACACTTAACCAACTGAGACACCCAGGCGCCCCTGACCCAGTTGACTCTCTTTTTAGAAACCAATCTGTCTTGATAATTACATTTTTTCCTACTTCTCCATAGCTTGCCTATCTCAACACGGAAAATAATATCTTTGCCTTTAAAAAAAAGGTTTCTGGGTTATGGTGGTTCATTATCTACACGCTAGTAAGGCAAAAATTCATTTAAATCAACTAAAATTTATTTATTTTTTAAAGATTTTATTTATTTATTTGAGAGAGAGGGAGAGAGAGAGAGCACAGAGGGAGAAGGAGAAGCAGATTCCCTGCTGAGCAAGGAACCTGAGTTCGGGCTCGATCCCAGGAGCCTGAGATCATGACCTGAGCCGAAGACAGCCGCTTAACTGACTGAGCCACCCAGGTGCCCCTAAATCAACTAGAATTTATTTAAATTAATTTATTTTGTTCACCTGGATGTAACGTCTTAAGTAATTTCAGATGGCCATCCGCCGGATGGAAATATAATTTCCTTATTCAAAAGTATTATACACCCTGCTATGTACCCGTTGGTGTGATGGGTACTTAAGCAAAGAGATGTGTTGGACATGTTTCAGGCCTCGTGGAGTGTATAATCGGCTTGAGGACATGACATGCAAATATGCTCAATTCATCCTTGCTCTATGACTCAAACTAGTTGTGATTCATGACCTGAAGAGGCCTTCTTTATAGTTAGCTTTTCTAGAATGTTTCTTCTGGGTTAGTTTTCTAAGCTGTTGATTGACTGATTGATTGATTGCTCCAATTCGCTTTGTTGTACATATCAAATGGGTCACTTCTTCAAGTGTGATACAGTCCAGTCTAATAAGCAAGCTGGCGCTGAGAGATGTTGGGATGGCCCTGCCAGTCATGATCTCTGCATTCGCCTCTGTGTCACTCACCATCAGCCTGAGGATGCTTTCACTGAAAGGCTAACATGAAAAATGACTGCCGCGTGAGTTTCTTAACACATCATCTGCAGGTGGGTTGGCTACGGAACTGCTGGTTGCCTGGACATCATTTCAGATTGCTAGGAGCTCTGGATCAAACTGGGGTTGTCACAGAACTGACTCTCCCTCTTCTGATACCTTGCAAACTTCAGATTACATTCTACTTTCAAACATTTACTGGATGTAAGATTTAATGTATCCTGCCTTCCAGGTACTTCTAGTTTGGGGAAGGGACAGAAAATATACACAATCAGCTGTACCACAAGATATCATGTTGTAAGTGCCATCAAAGAGATGTCAGCAAAGTCCTCAAGGGACCTAAAGGTGGGAAAGACTAATTCTGAGCTGGAGATTACGGAGGAGATAGGAGAATTGGAGTGCTATGTGATAGTCTGAGTAGGATGGTCACAGGCAAATTTTGTGGAGAGGGCTTTCCAAGCAAAGAAAATAGAGAGTAAAAGCATAGCAATGAGAGAAGTTTCTGGAAGATGATGAGTAGCCTGAACGGGCTGGATTTGAGTGGTGATAGGACACTGGACATTTACATTAGAGTTGGTGTTAAGGAAAAAAAATTGGACATTCCTGTGTGGTGTTCAAGTGTTCTCATTGGGGGATGCAGTTATACGGCTGCTGTTTAAAAACAAACAACTCAGGAAACAGTGGAGGCACGAATTGGATAAACAGAGAAAGAGTTCATTTGGGATCTACTGTTTCATTCATGTTGGAGGTAACGGAAACTTTCTCTAGGTCGGTTGTGTGAACATGGAAAGGTGAGAGGAGCAGGGCAGCGCTGAGGACTTTGGGCAGAACCTCATAACATTGTTTTGTTTTGTTTTGTTGTCGTTGTCGTTGTTGTTTTGCTTTTTTGTTGTTGTTGTTTTGTTTTTTGGATGCTTGGTATCCAACAGGCACCTCGTAGGGGTTAGATCATCACTGTTCAGTAGAAATGTAATTAAACTCATAAATGCAAACTGTATATGTAATAAAAAATGTAATAGCCACATTGACAAAAAAAGAAACATATAAATTTAATTTTAATAATTTTAACTCCTATCAAAAATATGATCATGTCAACACTTAATCAATATAACAATATTGATTAGATAGTTTCATTCTTTTTTTTCTTATCCAAGTCTACGAAAGCAGTGTGTACTTTACACTTCACAGAATACTTCAGTTTGGACTAGGCCTATTGCAAGTGCTCGTTAGTGACCCGTGCCAGCTAGGGGCTGCTCTGTCGGTCAGCACCGACTCGAGTCTACTTTTTACTTACCTACTTACTTCTTTTTTTTTTTTTAAAGATTTTATTTATTTATTTGACAGAGAGAGAGAGACAGCCAGCCAGAGAGGGAACACAAGCAGGGGGAGTGGGAGAGGAAGAAGCAGGCTCACAGCGGAGGAGCCTGATGTGGGGCTCGATCCCATAACGCCGGGATCACGCCCTGAGCAAAGGCAGACGCTCAACCGCTGTGCCACCCAGGCGCCCCTTACCTACTTACTTCTAATCTACTTTTGCTAATCTACTATCAACTCAAATAAACTTTACTAATCTACTTATCCCACTGTAACATGTTAGCTTCTTTCGGTGACTCTGAGCTCCTAGGAAGGCGGCCTGGTTTTACTGATGTTAAGGCTCTGGGGCATGGCAGAGTTTCTAACAGAAGTTAAGTCCTCGAAGAATGATTGCTACCCAGGTGAAGCAGAGAATGCTGGTTTGGAAGCTGAGATGTAGATGGAGGTGTGGGAAGAAAAGGAAAGGTTCATCCTTCTTAGCCTGCCTCAGTCCTGACTCGGGACACTGAATATCCCCCAGGACCCCCACGGAGGTGGGGGTGACTAAAAAGGTGACTAAAAAGTGGGACAGGTATTCCTTTCATCCTCATATTTATATCAAATATTCACAGACAAGGAATCGGTGTGGACAGAGTTGCTAGGAGCCACTGATGAAAGTTTCATTACAAATATTTAGCATTTTCACTGTGCTAAAAAAAAGAAAGCCTCATGGATGAAATAAGGCTATTAAAAGTGGCATTAATCTCTTTTCATTTTTGAAATGTTTCCCTTTAATGTCGTGCCTTTTTCTTTTCCCTATTGCATTAATCATATTTTTTATTTTCGTTATCTTATGATGTTTTGCCATCTTAAAAAAGTCTTGCTGGCTGGGGAGAGACTTGCGCCTCCCAGGGCTGGCCAATGCTTAGAGACAGCAGAGGGCTCAGCAGGCAGTGCACTTTTCCAATGCAAGTCCACCAATCCGGGCATTTATTTACCCAACAACTTCTATTAATTTACACATCAAGCCAATATTTCTCCTGCCCTAAATCATCCCAGGGTCGGGTACCAGGCAGCTAGAGACTGCTCCTGCAGCTTAAAATCTCCAGAATTATCCAAAAT
>NW_024427107.1:28009145-28013363 GCF_017311325.1 Ursus maritimus | reverse complement strand
TTTTTTTTTTTTTAAAGATTTTATTTATTTATTTGACAGAGAGAGAGAGACAGCCAGCCAGAGAGGGAACACAAGCAGGGGGAGTGGGAGAGGAAGAAGCAGGCTCACAGCGGAGGAGCCTGATGTGGGGCTCGATCCCATAACGCCGGGATCACGCCCTGAGCAAAGGCAGACGCTCAACCGCTGTGCCACCCAGGCGCCCCTTACCTACTTACTTCTAATCTACTTTTGCTAATCTACTATCAACTCAAATAAACTTTACTAATCTACTTATCCCACTGTAACATGTTAGCTTCTTTCGGTGACTCTGAGCTCCTAGGAAGGCGGCCTGGTTTTACTGATGTTAAGGCTCTGGGGCATGGCAGAGTTTCTAACAGAAGTTAAGTCCTCGAAGAATGATTGCTACCCAGGTGAAGCAGAGAATGCTGGTTTGGAAGCTGAGATGTAGATGGAGGTGTGGGAAGAAAAGGAAAGGTTCATCCTTCTTAGCCTGCCTCAGTCCTGACTCGGGACACTGAATATCCCCCAGGACCCCCACGGAGGTGGGGGTGACTAAAAAGGTGACTAAAAAGTGGGACAGGTATTCCTTTCATCCTCATATTTATATCAAATATTCACAGACAAGGAATCGGTGTGGACAGAGTTGCTAGGAGCCACTGATGAAAGTTTCATTACAAATATTTAGCATTTTCACTGTGCTAAAAAAAAGAAAGCCTCATGGATGAAATAAGGCTATTAAAAGTGGCATTAATCTCTTTTCATTTTTGAAATGTTTCCCTTTAATGTCGTGCCTTTTTCTTTTCCCTATTGCATTAATCATATTTTTTATTTTCGTTATCTTATGATGTTTTGCCATCTTAAAAAAGTCTTGCTGGCTGGGGAGAGACTTGCGCCTCCCAGGGCTGGCCAATGCTTAGAGACAGCAGAGGGCTCAGCAGGCAGTGCACTTTTCCAATGCAAGTCCACCAATCCGGGCATTTATTTACCCAACAACTTCTATTAATTTACACATCAAGCCAATATTTCTCCTGCCCTAAATCATCCCAGGGTCGGGTACCAGGCAGCTAGAGACTGCTCCTGCAGCTTAAAATCTCCAGAATTATCCAAAATAGCCAATCCTAAATTGTCCCCCAGACCCTGCCTAGTCTTTCCTGTGGAAATACCAAAAAAAGGCTGCAGCCTAAGCTTTCCCCTCGCTCCGGCTTCTGCCTCCTGACCAAACCCTGGTGCTCTCCCCGAGGCCCGGCCTGATGGAGCTGTGCCTCCTTCTCTAGAGAACGTTAAGTAATAAATTCTTCTTTCAGTACCACTGGCCTCTGGGTGGTTACTCAGTCACCTCCATAAATCTGATCCCAAGAGCACAAATGAGACACAGACACGACTCCTTCTCTGTCTCCGTTATTTTATATTTCAGTTATTTTGGACACATATTTTTACCGGCACGTAAACTCAGGACCCAGGCTAAATGGCACGTCAGAGGACTTAAAATTGTGCTTGCACAGGGAACCGAATGTCTTCAGGGAACAGGGCAACTGAGCCAACGGGGGTTGTGGGTGATGAGAAAAAAGGAAATGCTATTTAAACATTCTTCTAAAGTACATTTTGAAGGCACCAACGCACTAGGATGTGGCTTATGTATCCAGCGCATGCTGGGTATTTTTCCTATCCTCTCATTTAATCACCTGGAGTACACACATGGCACCCAAAAACATAAACGACTTTCTCAAGGTCAAACCACTAGGTGTACCTGGATTTGAACCCAGATGCTTCTTAGACCCCCAACTCGTGTTCTCATTGCTGCACCACATTCGCCCCTTCTGAGAGCTGGGGAGTCAGGAATGAGAGTCAGCCTAGACGTACGGAGGGAGGGCTGCAGCTTTCGTGATGTTTTCTTATTCCAAATGCTGGCCGCGTGGCGTGTTTTAGATACAGTATTCAGAAGCCAAGAATGGGGGGGGGGTCACAGATTTTATGTAGCAACAAGAGGGATACAAAATATAGGGGTTCAGACTCACGTGGAAGACAATGACAGACATTGAGAGCGGAGAGGTCTTTCTTGGGCTGGGAGAGGAAGGGCTTCAGGCTCCTGAGGTCCGACTGGAACGCTGGTGACAATTGGAAGAATTCTGTATGAAACTTTAGTTTGATCCTGATAGATGATTTTTGAAGTTATTTTGCATCCAAATGTTTATGTTTGGTTTAATGGATTCTGATAGTGCTCCCTGATGACCTTCTTGACTTTTCAGACCATTACAAATTTTAAAACTTCAAGGTGACAATTGCCCGAAGTTTAAACTTAGACATAATTGGATTTCTAATGCTTGGAAAATTTGGATGAACTATTTTAAGTTCGAGAGAAACGTGAAGATGAAGTGACACGATGTGGATTTAGCAGGAAGATTCCTCTTTTTTTAAAAAATTTTTTTAATGTTTTTTTTTATTACATTATGTTAGTCACCATACAGTACATCTCTGTTTTCTGATGCAAGGTTCGATGATTCATTAGTTGAAGATTCCTCTTGTGCTCCCCAGCTCACTCCGCAGAATGCGCTCTGTTCCTAGATTACTGGAAAGTAGCAGCTATCACGGAAGAAAGGGTATTCCTGTTCGGAGGGAAGCAGTGAACGCTGGAAAAGTAACTCATTGCTTTTAAAAGGAGCTATTTAAGTTTCTTTTCATTTGTGTATTTTTTAGTACAGTGCAAGAATATATAGTGTGACTTCTAGATGTTCCATTCTTTAGAACAATTTATTCTAGAACACACTTTGTTCTCCAGTGAATTTAAAATGGGTGAAAGAAACAGAGTTTTCTAGGGTGGGGGAAAGGAAGGAAAAAGGGAGAGACACGCAGGAGGAGTTAAGGAAGGTGAATCACTTGCTCGTGAGCTTCCAGGAGTGTCAAGACTAAATCAGTCCTCCCCTTAGTACCAGGCAAGGCAGTGATGACATATTGAGAGCTTAGCACCGAGGACGGGTTTGCCAGGAGACGCCTTCCTCCTTTGGGTTGGATTTTATTTCCTTCTGGAAGAGCATCCAGAGTAAGGCACTTTGTGAAAGGCTACACACTCTGATTTTTTTTTTCTTTCATTCTCGAGAACTGTAAGTTCTCAGGAAACAGAAAATCTAAACTATGTGAGCTAATTCCTACCCACCAACATTGAATGTAAATGTCAAAATCTGCATGATAATAGAATCTCTTTTGCTTGTAAAATTTTCTGTTTTTCTGTGACTTCTTCCTTCCCTTTGTTTCTCATTTCACCAGGGGAATTGGATAGGAAAAAATAAAAAATAAAAGAACTAAAAGACCTCATATACAGTATAGTAATGACTTTAGGCTTTGAAAGAAACTACAGGGTATTTGATCCAGTTATTTGTTTTTTGTTATTGAGATGTTGAAGTACTTTACATATTTTGGGGATTAAGTCCTTATTACATACATGACTTGCAAATATTTGCTCCCATTCCGTAGGCTGATTTTTCATTCTTTTGATTTCTTTTCTATGCAGAAGCCTTTTAGTTTGATGGAGTCCCACCCATCTGGTTTTGCTTTTGTTACCTGTGTTTTTGGTGTCATATCCCAGAAAAACAGCAGAGCAGCTGTGGAAAACAGTGTGGAGGCTCCTTGAAAAGTTAAAACTAGAATTACTGTATGATTCAGCCATCCCTCTCTGGGTATAAATCCAAGGGAAATCAGAATCTGGAAGACATATCTGCACTCACACATTCAGGGGAGCATTATTCCCAGTGGCCAAGACATGGAAACAACTCAAGTGTCCATTGACGGATGAGTGGATAAAGAAAATATGATTTATGTATTCAATAGACGATTATTCAGGCTTAAAAAAGAAACAAATCCTGCCATTTGTGACAACATAGATGAACCTGGTGGACATGACGTTGAGGAAAATAAGCCAGTCATAGAAGGACAAACACCCCATGATTCTCCCTTTATGAGGGACCTAAAATAGCCAAACTCATAGAGGCAGAAAGTACAATAGTGGCTCCAGGGCTGGAGGGTGGGAGCAGCGGAGAGCCGTTGTTCAATAGATATAAAATCTCAATTACGCCAGATGAATACATTCTAGAGTTCTATTCAAATAAAATGAAAATGGAAACAAAGGGACACAAAGAAACTTTGGGAGGTGGTGGTTATGTCCACTGCCTTGACTGTGGTAATGGTTTTTTAGATGTTTGCCTATGTCCAAACTCATCAAATGGT
>NW_024427107.1:27834427-28009135 GCF_017311325.1 Ursus maritimus | reverse complement strand
AAGCAGTGAACGCTGGAAAAGTAACTCATTGCTTTTAAAAGGAGCTATTTAAGTTTCTTTTCATTTGTGTATTTTTTAGTACAGTGCAAGAATATATAGTGTGACTTCTAGATGTTCCATTCTTTAGAACAATTTATTCTAGAACACACTTTGTTCTCCAGTGAATTTAAAATGGGTGAAAGAAACAGAGTTTTCTAGGGTGGGGGAAAGGAAGGAAAAAGGGAGAGACACGCAGGAGGAGTTAAGGAAGGTGAATCACTTGCTCGTGAGCTTCCAGGAGTGTCAAGACTAAATCAGTCCTCCCCTTAGTACCAGGCAAGGCAGTGATGACATATTGAGAGCTTAGCACCGAGGACGGGTTTGCCAGGAGACGCCTTCCTCCTTTGGGTTGGATTTTATTTCCTTCTGGAAGAGCATCCAGAGTAAGGCACTTTGTGAAAGGCTACACACTCTGATTTTTTTTTTCTTTCATTCTCGAGAACTGTAAGTTCTCAGGAAACAGAAAATCTAAACTATGTGAGCTAATTCCTACCCACCAACATTGAATGTAAATGTCAAAATCTGCATGATAATAGAATCTCTTTTGCTTGTAAAATTTTCTGTTTTTCTGTGACTTCTTCCTTCCCTTTGTTTCTCATTTCACCAGGGGAATTGGATAGGAAAAAATAAAAAATAAAAGAACTAAAAGACCTCATATACAGTATAGTAATGACTTTAGGCTTTGAAAGAAACTACAGGGTATTTGATCCAGTTATTTGTTTTTTGTTATTGAGATGTTGAAGTACTTTACATATTTTGGGGATTAAGTCCTTATTACATACATGACTTGCAAATATTTGCTCCCATTCCGTAGGCTGATTTTTCATTCTTTTGATTTCTTTTCTATGCAGAAGCCTTTTAGTTTGATGGAGTCCCACCCATCTGGTTTTGCTTTTGTTACCTGTGTTTTTGGTGTCATATCCCAGAAAAACAGCAGAGCAGCTGTGGAAAACAGTGTGGAGGCTCCTTGAAAAGTTAAAACTAGAATTACTGTATGATTCAGCCATCCCTCTCTGGGTATAAATCCAAGGGAAATCAGAATCTGGAAGACATATCTGCACTCACACATTCAGGGGAGCATTATTCCCAGTGGCCAAGACATGGAAACAACTCAAGTGTCCATTGACGGATGAGTGGATAAAGAAAATATGATTTATGTATTCAATAGACGATTATTCAGGCTTAAAAAAGAAACAAATCCTGCCATTTGTGACAACATAGATGAACCTGGTGGACATGACGTTGAGGAAAATAAGCCAGTCATAGAAGGACAAACACCCCATGATTCTCCCTTTATGAGGGACCTAAAATAGCCAAACTCATAGAGGCAGAAAGTACAATAGGCTCCAGGGCTGGAGGGTGGGAGCAGCGGAGAGCCGTTGTTCAATAGATATAAAAATCTCAATTACGCCAGATGAATACATTCTAGAGTTCTATTCAAATAAAATGAAAATGGAAACAAAGGGACACAAAGAAACTTTGGGAGGTGGTGGTTATGTCCACTGCCTTGACTGTAATGGTTTTTAGATGTTTGCCTATGTCCAAACTCATCAAATGGTGCATGAGATATGGCAGGGTTTTTTTTTTTTTTTCATACATCCAAAAAGCTGTTAAAAATTGGACTATTTAGGAGCGCCTGGGTGGCTCAGCTGTTAAGCATCTGACTTCTTGGTTTTGGCTCAGGTCATGATCTCAGAGTTCGAGATCAAGTCCTGCTTCAGGCTCTGCACTCAGTGTAGAATCTGCTGAGATTCTCTCTCTCCCTCTGCCCCTCCTCCCACTCATGCTGCGGTGTGCACGCGTGTCCTCTCTCCTCTCAAATAAATAAATAAATAAATCTTTAAAAATTATGGACTATTTGAAACTTACAGAAAAGTACAGAGAATAATACTATAGCAAACTGACACTTAGCACCACCCAGTATTTTTATTTTTATTTTTATTTTTAATGATTTTTATTATATTATCATACATACATACAGTCTCAGTTTCTGATGAAGTCTCATGATTCATTAGTTGCTTATAACACCCAGTGCACCATGCAATACGTGCCTCCTTACTACCCATCACTCAGCCTATCCTCATTCCCACCCCCTCCCCTCTGAGGCCCTCAGTTTGTTTCTCATAGTCCATAGTCTCTCATGTTTCATTCCCCTCCTGATTACCCCCCCTTTCTCATTTTTAAAAAATTTATTTTATTTTTCTTGAGAGAGAGAGAGATATATGGGGTGGGTTGGTCAGGGAGAGGCAGATGGAGAGATATAACTTTGTAGCTACTTCCCATGGCTGAGACAGAGTTCAGATCGTTTACCGAGACCCTGAAATCAGCGATCGACAACTGGCATATCAGACATTTTCACTGACAGCAACGACAACGGCGCCACCAGTTATTATTTCACCATAGAGTTAAGATACACACTGCTTTTAAATTTAAAGGATAGAGAAAAGCAGACGGCGCACTTCAATACCCACGTATAGTTAATCGAATTTTACGTTTGAGATTCAATGAAATCAGCGTAGGTATTTCGCACCAGATGCCACCTGGTTCAGTACTTGTAACTGACAAGCAATAAAGATTGCAATAAAATACTTAAGTTGATTGCAATGATAAAGGTTGAAAATATATCTTACAGTAATACTCACTTAAAAATAATTTTTATTATTTTATATTAGCGACATATATTTACATTAAGAATTTGGTATAAAATACTTATGTTTCAGTTATTATTTGGTTGTTTTATAAAAATATTATCCGACTTCATTATATATAAGATTTAACGTAGATTGTTACCAAAAAGCTGTTAAAAATTGTGGACTATTTAGGAGCGCCTGGGTGGCTCAGTCTGTTAAGCATCTGACTCTTGGTTTTGGCTCAGGTCATGATCTCAGAGTTCCGAGATCAAGTCCTGCTTCAGGCTCTGCACTCAGTGTAGAATCTGCTGGAGATTCTCTCTCTCCCTCTGCCCCTCCTCCCACTCATGCTGCGGTGTGCACGCGTGTCCTCTCCCTCTCAAATAAATAAATAAATAAATCTTTAAAAAATTATGGACTATTTGAAACTTACAGAAAAGTACAGAGAATAATACTATAGCAAACTGACACTTAGCCACCACCCAGTATTTTTATTTTTATTTTTATTTTTTAATGATTTTTTATTATATTATGTTAGTCACCATACAGTACATCCCCAGTTTCTGATGTAAGTCAGGGAGAGAATCTTAAGCATAATCTATGCCGAGCATGGAGCCTGACCTCATGACCCTGAGATCCCTGAAATCATGACCTGAGCCTAAATCAAGAGTCAGACACTTAACTGACTGAGCCACCCAGGCGCCCCAGCCACCACTCCGTATTTTCAAATATTAACATTTTATCTTATTTTCTTTTTTCTTTAAATCAGAAATGACAGAGAAGTTTAAGACTCCTGGCTACCCTTCTGTGGTCCCATCCACTCTCTCCCCAAAGATAAAGCCAGTTCTCATGAATTTTATGTTTAAGGTTCCCATGCAGGGACTTCGTGAGCAGAGAATTGTACGCATGCTGCCACTGGGTTTGCAACTCTGTAAACCACTGAGCAGAGCAAGACGGCATAAAGTTGCCGTCTGCATAAAGTTGGAGCTGTAGCTCTGCATAAAGTTGGAGCTGTAGCTCTGCTATGAAGGATGGACTCTACTTCAGGGTGTAAGCCCAGAGAAAATCCTGCTTGTTTATACAGGAAAACATGTACATTTCATTGTAGCACTTTTGGAAGTAATAAAAATTACCAAGTTTTAGGTTATTTTTATTGTTGAAAATATTTGTGCCAACCTGACTTTCCATTGGGAGATGTGAATGAAACGAGAGAATAAAAGTAAACAATAAGGGATGCCTGGGTAGCTCAGTCGGTTAAGCATCTGCCTTCGGCTCAGGGTCCTGGGATCGAGTCCCGCATTGGGCTCCTAGCTCAGTGGGGTGCCGGCTTCTCCCTCTGCCTGCCGCTCCCCCTGCTTGTGCTCTCTCTCTGACAAATAAATAAATAAAATAAAAAAAAATATTTAAAAAGTAAACAAAAGAAAGTGTGAAGAAGAAAAAAATCTTTAAGATAGATGTAAACATTTTGTTAGGCATACACTTTTTAAGCTTTATTTCACCTGCCACGGAGAGGCCAAGGTGACCCCTGGTGTGATGAGCAGTAATCCTATCTTTCCTACTCAAAGTGTGGTCCACAGGCCAGAGGAGGGGCACGTCCCAGCAGGCTGTGTTAGAAATGCTGACTTTCAGTCCCCACTCTAGCTTAACCGGGTTAGAACGCACTTAAACAAAACGCCAGGTGATTTGCATGCATAGTAAAGTTTGGAGGCACAGGTCTCAGACAGCTGCCCTCAATTTTTATGTCTCAGCAGGCTGATGGTCATGACGGGCTGTGAGGTGAATACAAATACACCCTCAGTAACAATACACACTCTTTGAACGATTTACAAAATAGAGCAAATCTGAACCGTTTCACACGGTACCAGCACTCAAATCCATGTGCATTTCCAGAGTGAAAGAGCAAGCGTTGAGGTGGGTCTAGAGAGAGAGGGATGTGCAACGCCGCACAGCAAATATTTGATGGGACCCTGCGGGGAGAGGCTGGTACTTTGTGACCGGTAGAGGGTAAACTGGTGACTGTAATAGAGTTAGCATCCCGGGAGATTGACAACCCGTGATGACAAGTATCTGCTCTCAGAAAGGACCATTCATTCATTGAACAAGTATTTACGCATCCCTTGCCCACGCCACCTCCTCCACTAGACCCCCGGGAACAGACACAATCCACATTCTCTCAGCACCTGCAGTCTCTCAAGGGAGGCAGGTATTTTGCAAGTATGACTGTCCAATGACTCTTATGAGAAGAGAGGCGTGACTCTTATAGTTAGTTAGGCAGGGAGGTGGCTAGGTAGCTGATACTGAGAGACATGACACAGCTAGACACAGAGAGAACGAACGCGTAGAGCAGAGGCATCTATTGAAGCCTCTGTGTCAGATGGCCGTGCAGCAGCAGCATGTTAGAGAGGGGCGCCTGGGTGGCTCAGTCCTTAAGCGTCTGCCTTCGGCTCAGGGCATGATCCCTCCGTTCTGGGATCGAGCCCCACATCAGGATCTTCCTCTGGAAGCCTGCTTCTTCCTCTCCCACTCCCCCTGCTTGTGTTCCCTCTCTCGCTGGCTGTCTCTATCTCTGTCAAATAAATAAATAAAATCTTAAAAAAAAAAAAAGCATGTTAGAGAGAAACTCTGATTTTATTTTATTTTTATAAAAATATTGTATTTATTTATTTTAGAGAGAAAGACAGAGAGAGCGCATGCGTGTGAGTGGGGGGAAGGGGCAGAGGCAGAGAATCTCCAGCAGATTCTGCACGGAGCCCGACGCAGGGCTCGATCTCAGGACCCTGAGATCACCACCTGAGCTGAAACCAGGAGTCAGACGCTTAACTGACTGTGTCACCCAGGCGCCCTGAGAAATGTCTGATTTTAGCAGAATATGTGGAATTATTAGAATATGCAGATGTAATGAGAAACAGGACAACAAAACTTTGGGGCACTGGCTTTAAATAAAAAGACCAGACTGGATTTTTAGAAATTATTTACCACGATCAGACGGAGCCACAAATCCAGAAGAGCAGCAGATTATCTGTGAAGAGGTATTTGGAGACCTTGATTCAAATATCATCCAGATTTCTCAAGACTCACTTCCTGAGGTTTTCAGATGCCCTTACAGTCTAATTATACCCTGAACCATGGGCTCCTTCCCGGTGCCTGGAGCTGGAACCAGTTCTCTCTCAAGGGCCTCACAGGGGCTGCCCAACTGCTTTTATTTGAAGAGATGAGGACATGTAAGGTAGTTTGGGTTTTTGTATTCTCTGCTCCCTACTGCTGCTCTTTGCCCAGTCTGCTACTAGGACAGAGAGACAATGGACAAGGGAGGCACTCTGGCTGTCCTGTCTGGTAATTTAGGGGAGAGCATCAGAAGGGAAGTGAGAAGAGCAGTGGGCCCTTGATAAGGTGGGTGAGGGTCTATTTCCTGTGCTTCTAGGAGGCCCAGCCTTGGAAGGATAATAAAAGTCCCAGATATGTTTGGGGGACCGAGAGCAGAGAATCAAGCCTGGGCCTTGAGTCTCAGACAGAGTTGGGAAGATAGCAGACCTCCAAAGAAGGAATTAACGTCTTCAAGTGAATGTAGGCAGACGAGGTTTAGTTGGAAGAGGGAACCGCAGCACTTGGAGATAGCCTCGGCCGAGCCGGACAAAGGGCGCCCGCCACGGAGAGGCCAAGGTGACCCCTGGCTGGTGCGCTGCCGGAACAGACTCCCATCTGACTCGGATGTCAGTTCTCCCGGGCCGCACCTCCACTCTCGCACTAGGTAAATGCTCCAGAATTGTCGCGTAAACCCAGAAGAGGAAGGACACAGAACTGATAAAATTTAAGTTTTCATCCCTCGGGAGAATGAGGATTCAAAGTGTAAACTGAGTTCAAAAAATAACGTTACATTTCTTCACAATAAAGTTTTTGCCCAAAGTTGTGCTCATCACAGTAGCTTTCTCAATATTTGTGTGAGATTGGAGTTTAGAGATGAGGTACGTTTAGGGAAAAAGGGGGCTGTCTTCCCTCTTCTCTCTTCTTACCTTAACACATCGGGTTACCTATGCTGGAAGCATCTCTGTTCCCCCAGTTTACTTCTCTCATTCCCGAATTTGTTCGTCAATATCTCTTTTCTCCATTGCTTGACTCTGGAATCAGAGACAAAGCAGACAAGAAGATCAAACCCAGAAATGTGTCCGAGGACACCCTCTCTCGCAGGTGACACCCATTTCTCACAGAACTCTGAAGGTCTCAGGAGTTCTGTCCGCTCCCCACACCACCTGCCTTCTCTTCTGAGGCCCAAGTTATCCTGGAGGTGAGGTTGTAGAGTCTTCATAGCTTTGTGAACAAGTACCAAACATATAGAGGAGACGAAGGGAGAAAATGCAGGAAAGGTGGAAAAGACGTAAGAATTTAGCTGGAGAGAAGGGAGACAGCGGAAGCGAGGTCACGATTTTCCGATTAAAAACGTGTACCAGTTTGCTTACCTGTCATTGCCCCTGCCAGGGGGAGTGTATTTTTTGTATGATTGTATTGAGTCAAAAAATATGCCTTATACAGGTGCTTTGTGGGGACATATGAGCACTTGGGAGCAATGTCTAACTCTCTGGGGAGCTGAGAATTCGATTCGATTTTTAAAAGCTTTTTTTTGCTTTATTGAGGTCGATGCTTTTGCGCGGAGACCTCACCCTTGCAGCTCTGCATTGCCGGCAGCTTAGACCCGCTTTTCCAGACAGAGCCAGAGGCGCCACGTCTCTACTCAGAGCAACGGAAGTCACTGTTGTAATGACAGACGGGATGATTGTCGTCTTTGGGGGCCCCACCCTCCCCGCTCCAAGGTGCTGTCTCTTTATTATCGAACACCATGGATGGACCTAGAGGGGATTATGCTCAGTGAGATAAGTCAGTCAGAGAAAGACAAACACCTTACGATTTCACTCATATGTGGAATCTAAAAAACAAATGAATAAACAAAAAGCAGAACCAGACCTACAAATATAGAGAACAAACTGATGGTTGCCAGAGAGAAGGGGGAGGTGGGGGGTAGATAAAATGGGGGAGGGGGGTGGGAGATGCAGGCCTCCAGTTACGGAATGCATAAGTCACGGGAATAAAAGCACGACATAGAGAACATAGTCACTGGTATTGTCATAGTGTCGCACGGTGACAGATGGTAGCTACGTCGGTGGTGAGCAGAGCATAACATACAGAGAGGTTGAATTACAAAGGTTGGACACCTGAAACTGATGTAACATTGTGTGTCAACTACATTCAAATAAAAAAAAACACCCAAAAAACAAAAAACCAAAAAAACCCCTGAAAGTCCTCCATGGGAAACCCTTGTTCCCTATCCAGTGAAGTTGGCCTTGGCCGTGTGTGTTCACCATGGGAACTGGCTGCCACTCTCACTGGGAGTTTAATGGGCACTTGGTGTGTTGTGGTCCCACGGGCGTGGAGAAGACCTTCCACACCACCTGCATTCAAGGAGGAGATCACCCCAGTTTGTTTGTGTCAAAGGTGGATGCTTGTCCAGAAAGCTGAACCCCAGCACCTCTTAGGACAGTTTAGAGCGGTGGGTGGTGAACGCTGGGGAGACTGCAGGCAGGGGGGCAGGCGGGAGAGGCGTGTGTTACGCAGGAGTCCAAGCTGAAGCTTTGTGCGAAGAAGCCAACTCAGCACTTACCTGCACCACACCGACTAGAGCTGCCGTGCTGAGTTCCTCAGGTTAGGGAGCAATAAAACAGACGAGGAAGGAGAGACAGCTTGGGCAGTGGTGGGAGACGAGAGGAAAGGCTCCATCAACCAAGCATGAGCTGCTGTGTCTTTGTCTGCTGGCTTTTCTTCCCTGTTACCCCGCCCTTCACATGTGACTGGTGTCCATTAAATATTTGTTGAATGAATGAATAAATATCGGGGGGTGTAATGGTTTAGATTACAGTTACTTTTGTAATTATTAGCAATAATGGAACTATAAGCATTTAGTCTTTTTTTTTTGTCATCTGTGGTTCTGTTCTTTTTTATGACCAGTTGTCATAAAATTGTCTAACAATTTTACTGAAAGCTCCCTGTGATGGTCAGACAAAAACCTAGTCAATAAAAATGACTGTAGGTCAAGCAATTCTGTGGAGGTATTTTTGTATTTCTAAAACCATGATCTTAGACCCCAGAAAGAGGAACCTGTGTACATGGCAGAATTAACCCACACTCCCTTCCTGCCACTGGGGAAGCAAATGGGATCTGAGAGAATGCATTTAGTAATTGCACAGTCTGTGCCGATGGCTCAGGGAGAGCCATTATTCTTATATGTGAGGGGTGAGTGCTTCGCAATGAAAGCAAGGCAGGAAGGAAGCCATAGTCACTAAAGACAATAACGTCAACATCTCATATCTTAAAAAGTAGGAGGACAACCCTGTAAATGGGAGCAACGTGCTTTCTTTTTGTATGATTATACTCCCCTTTCTTAGTTGGTTCTGGAGGAACATGGCTGCAGCCATTACTGGTAAAGAGCAGCTACTGGCTTCTTCTATTTGTGGGCGCGCAGCCCACAGCTCCGCTCAGGACCAGCAAAGCCTGAGCAAAGGAAAACTTCTCTTACAATTTGGTGACGTCTGAGGGGGCAGAGTTTGCAGTACACACGAAGAGACAGAGACATCTATAGACTTCTCATGAGAGAGAAGGAGGATTTTCCTAGAGGTGAGGGGGGTCTGAGGAAAGGTTTTCCGAGGGAGGAGGGGATCAGAGTGTCACGTGGGAAAGGAACAGGGAGATACGGTTAGGGAACAAGAGAATTGCCATAGGGCAGGGGGTCCTCCAAAGGCCTGGATGGAAAAGCTGCATTTTCTGATGCTTTTGCATGGTTCAAGAGAACCAGTTAATGAAATAAGGTGACAGTTCCTGGTCTTATTTTATGCTCTTTTAGGATGCTTACTTGATATTTCCTTAAGAGCTTATTCAAACTTCTGTCAGAGGTCAAGGTCAGGGGCTCCTTGCTGTCCTTCCGTCTTCCTCCTGGCTCACCAGGCTGAGGGTGTTAACCAGCAAACAACCCCAGAGAGGTGGTAAAGCCCATTTCGTAAACTTCTCCAAGACAGGCTGTTGACGTGCATTCATCTTCCTTTAAGGTAAAAAGGGGGGTCATATCCTCCACCCTCTTTGCCAAAGACTAAGGTATCCTACAGGCCAGTGTGATTCTACAAGTCAGAATCTTTGTTGCTGGTTGTTGGAAAGGATTGAAAGTTAAACAAAGCATTAGCTTTTCTTTTTATATCTAAGTTTCAGCCTTAAATGACATTCCTAAATGAGAATTTTAAATATCCCCAAATATAAGAAGATAAAATTAGAAAAATAAAAACTATTTCTGCAAGCTGTTAGAATTTCATTAGGCAAACTTATGTTGACTTTAGACTTATCTTCATTTTATTTTTAAAATTTTATTTATTTATTTGAGAGAGAGAGAGAGAGTGAGCGCACGAGCAGGGGGAGAGGCAGAGGGAAAGGGAGAGGCAGACTCCCCGCTGAGCAAGAAGCCTGATGCGGGACTTGATCTCAAGACCCTGGGATCATGACCTGAGCTGAAGGCAGATGCTTAACCAACTGAGCCACCCAGGTGCCCCTAGATTTATCTCCATTTTAAATGTATTGGGTAGGTGGCCTAATTTTCCAGGTCATTTTAACATATTGTTTCATGTACATTTAAGCCAATACATTTCTTTGCCTGTATCTGGTATGTTCTTATTTTCCCAGTGGGAATCCGCATCTGTTCCATGTATTACATGATTAGGTGTGACATTGCTTGGACAGTGCAGGGTCAATTGGCGGACCGTCATCGATTTGTTATCCTGCCTGTATAATGAAAACATGAGCTCCGGCTGGTATGTGAGTCTGGTTCCTTCTTACCATTAATCCTCTTTCGTAAACCATCAAAGTTTCCTTAGCAACTGTATTAAGTTCCTGACCATGTTACTTAACTTGTTGCTCAGGGTCTTTTCTCAAGGTGAACTCCATTCGTTTTCACCTTTTTCTTTTTTCATAAGCTTGCTTTGTTAATTACAGTCCTTATTTTAAAGTACTACTTGCTTTTAATGTTGCACTCACTTGCACAGTTCGTAGGGAAAAGTCAACTATGAGACCTCTGGAATTTCACCTAATGCACATCATTGTGGTCACTTGGCTCACGGGGAAGAAGACGCTTTTCATGGGACCATTAAGTGTGCTTTTAATTGTATGAAAAAGACTCCAGTATTTGCAAATCTACTTCTCATTCCCGAGCGCCTTGAATTTAGTCAATAATTAAGGGAAGCAGTGGAGACAGAAGACTTTTTTTTTTTTTGTATCAGTAAATGGGTTGTCTCTCGAAATTAACCTGATAACATATTATTTAGCAGATTTAGTCAGTCAATCAGGGAAACACATGAGGTTTTCCATTTCTTTTTGAATTCTTTTTTGCAATATTGAAATACTTGACAGTTCATTACATCTCACAGGCCAAGAAAGAGCATTAGGGAATTTCGAAGTTCTCCTTAAGAACATGAGAACAGGGGCGCCTGGGTGGTTCAGTTGGTTAAGCGGCTGACCCTTGATTTTGGCTCAGGTCATGATCTCAGTGTCCTGGGATCGAGCCCCACGTCACGCTCCGTGCCTAGCAGGGAGTCTGCTTGAGGATTCTCTCTCCCTCTTCATCTGCCCCTCACCCTGTGTGCGTCTGTGAGTACTCTCTCTAATAAATAAATAAATCCTAAAAAACAGAAAAGAGCATGAGTAGGGAGTGTGATGAATGGAATTCACATCTGGCAGACACATGCATTCCCACTATAGTTCAGCTCACTATAGCTCCTCCAAAATCCTTCAAGGTGAGAAGCCAGAGGGGTTCTTACAAATGTGTAGCCCGTCACTCGCCGACAGCAGGCTAACTGTGTCCTCCTATGGTCAGCAATAGGGATTCCCGTGTGAGAGAGGTTAAGATAGAACTGCTCAGCTGTTCTACAGAACCCATTACAGAGCCCACAGAAGTGCTGACGTTCCGAGGTCTCACTCCGGGCCTTTCCCTTCTAAAGGAGCAGTGGTGCCACTTTGGGAAAGCCAATTCAAATCTTATGCGATTGGCCTCAAGTGCCAGGCATGGAAAGCACAGTCTACGGTTTGCAAAGTCCCTCCTCAAGGTGGATTCTGGAAAAAAAAGAGAAGAACATTGATTTTGTTCTGCTCTAAATGGATTCAGTACCAAATGACAAATCGTGATTAAGCCTAGAAATTTCCTTTGTAAGCTTTTTATCTATCTTTCTGATGACTTCTTATTTCTATTTTGGCTCGTAAATACTCACCTCTTGGCTGCTGGGTTTACTGGCTAAGGTTTTTCCTGGGTTCCTGCAAGGTCCATGTCAATGAATACCTAGAAGCTCTGGCCCAGTTAATTTGTCTTTTATCAACCTGTTTCCTTCATCACCATCACTACTGGTTGGCACGCCTTCAGTATTACACTGAAAACAAACTTCTCCATGTGGCCCCAGCTCCGAAGTTTACTATTGATGTGACCGTAGTCATTTTGCTGGATTGTTTCTGACTTAGTGGGAAAGTTCTCGGTCTTTCCCTACTTTCAGAGAATGGGGGGTTGATATTAAAGTATTCTACTTGAGGATGCTAGTCCCCAGGATAGTAGGGAAATACCTTAAAAAAAAAAAGATTTTATTTATTTATTTGTCAGAGAGAGACAGAGAGAGACAGAGAGAGACAGAGAGAGACAGAGAGCACAGGCAGGGGGAGTGGCAGACAGAGAGGGAAGGAGACCCCCTTCTGAGCAAGAAGCCCAATGCTGGACTTGATCCTGGGACCCTGGGATCATGACCTGAGCCAAAGGCAAATGCTTAACTGACCGAGCCACCGAGGCGTCCCAGGAAAAAATCTTTGATTTATGGGATACCTCACCGTAAAAGAGTTTTCAGTATAAAGGAGTCTTCAGGATGGTAACTTGCTTCTCACTCCATCTATAGTCTATGGTCCAGCTTTCCTCCTTAGGGGTGAGCTAGGAGATCTTGCGGTTATATGTATGTCAGTGCAGTTGTCTTTAGCTCTCCTTTGTTCATGGTGGGAGACATAGCCACACACTACAATCTTTAAGATGCTAACAAGTATTGAGCGATGAAATGGAAAGTATATCGTTTCCCAAATTTATTTAAATATTTGTTTTCTTCTCATGGGAGAATTTTAAGCAACACTTACCCATAATAATATGTGGAGAAACTGTATGGCAAATTTATATTTTCGTGCCAGAGTTTACAAAGACAATTTGATCACCATGTTCTTGCCCTCTATGGAAGGCAAGGCCAAATCAATAAGAAATATCCCAGAGTCATTTGTATTTGTCCTCACAGGAGTCTGAAAGCGCAAAGGCTTGAATGAGAATTACCTAAGTTAAAAGGCTACATTGCGTTTTTGAAGAGAATCTCAAAGGATTAGGGAACCATCAAATTATTTTAGAGAATTAATAAAAATGAAAGTTAAAATTAATTGTGAATATAATTAAAGGCTTTGTAGAAAACTGCAGACCTTTGGACACCATGTTAGTTGAAATCAGTTTATTTGTATTTCTCATTGTGTGCTCACTGCATTCTGAGCTTTGTGTTGATTGTGCCATAGCCTCCATTCATGAGGCTTCCATTAAATAAGGGAGGATTTAAAAAATGAGATATTGAGGGCTCCCCCCCATCGGGCTCCCTGCTCAGTGGGAAGCCTGCTTCTCCCTCTCCCACTCCCCCTGCTTGTGTTCCCCCTCTCGCTGTCTCTCTCTGTCAAATAAATACATAAAAATCTTTAAAAAAATAAAATATAGAAAGATATACATGACATAGGAACTCGGATATGAGAGAACGTAAAAACTGTCTACATGTACATATCTTCATCTACATACTAAAAAATATTATAGTTGTGTAAGTATCCGTATTTATCATCATCAATAAACATTTCGAAAACCTTTTTTTGTGTTTATTACTGTGCTGGGAACAGGGCATATAGATTTGAATGAGAAAAATCTCAGTTACTTTAAAGTTTCTTTGGTTTCTAAGGTGCAACTGAGAAATCTTGCCAATGATCAGGAAGAGGATTCCATGTAAACACACTGAAGAATGTGAAATTGACTTGCCAGACTTTACAACCAGGAAGTTCACACTCACGTCTTTTTGTTAGACTAACAGGAAATTGCTTGGTAGGCACAGCCTCGGAGCACGCTCTGACCTGTGCATCACTGATCAGAGTGAAAGGGGAAAGAACTGAACTCCACTTGGGGAAGTCACCTTAATTGGATTGGCCACTAAGAGGCATCTTGCTATAGAACCAGGCCTTACGTGTAAAGGACGTGATAGCTAAAATTAAAGAAACGTTACCTCTTGATGTGCCTGGCACAGCCTTGGCTTTTGTCTATGCTATTGATTTTGATTATTATTATTGTAATAATTATTAATTGCAATAATTTTTATTAGTTGTAATTATTAAGATTCTCTTTTAGTCTCAAAAGTGACCTATTTGGGAAACAAATTGTATTCCCCTCTACTTAAAGGGGGAAAGAATATGGGGTTTGGGAGTAGCTAGACCTTGGCTTTAATCCCAGCTTTGATGTTTACCAGGCCGATGACCTAGAGCAAATTACATAATCCCTTCGAGCTGCAGTCTTTATCCGTACAATGGAAATAATAATTCCTTCCAAAGTTGTTGAAAAGCTTATATAAATGTAAAATATCCGTCTGAATACTTGGCATATGGCAGACACTAAACAAATCATGGCCACTTTGCTATTCTGATTGGTATTTTTATCTAAGGTTCAATTCCAAAAGACGAATGAGATAATAGAAATCCAGATAAGAGGTGATATTTAAGTGAGGTTCCAGTTTATTCTACCACCAGGGAACTGTATATGGCCAGCAGCCAAGGACAGGGAGGCCCAGTTCTTCATGGGAGGGCCTGGCAGAGTCTGAGACAGGTGGTCAGAGTCTCCTACCAATAAGCTTGTTCAAAGGGAAAACATAGATCTTCCCAAAGAAAGGGAAATCCAGTCTTTTGGACCAGGCAAACATAGAAGAGTTGTGGATGCGGCGACCGGCCTCCCAGATACTACATCCATAGGAATGTTCTGAATTCCAGTTTCACTCTGTAATGGACCAAAGCCTCCCAGTGCTTTCCCAGATCTGTTCGGGACTAACAAAGGATCTAGATGTCTGGAGTGCACAGCCTTAGAACCCATGGTGGATCTAGCCTGGGGAGGGAAAGCCTAACCTAACCAAAGCTGATTTCTTTCTGTCCTGGTTTCCATCTGAAAGAGAACAAAAACGTTTTCATAGTGGGGATGGTACAGAAGTTTCACCAAATTCTATGACATCCAAAGGCTTGTGGAAATGAACTGTAACATTTTATACTGTTTCTACGTATAAGTAAATTCTATTGAGATAACGCTGTTGTTTCAAGAAACAAAAGTAGTCTAGATTTTCATAAAATATAGTAGCATTTTATGGTAGTGTTATTTTTACAGGCACCTCTGGTAAACAGAATTCTAATATTCCTACCCCTTGTGAATACAATGTATGAAGTTCTCTGCCCTCCCCCCCCCAGGGAATAGGATTGGAATTTGTGGGTATGATCGAATGTCATTCCTATATTATGTTATATAGCAGAAGGGATTTTGCAGATATGATTAAATGAGATGGCTTTGGATTAACTAAAAGAAAGATTTTTGAGTGGACTCGATCTAACAAGGTGACTCCTTAAAAGAAGTAAAGAGATGAAAAGTAAGGGATACTCTTATGCTAGACTTGAAGAAGCAAACATCTGTGTTGTGGAGACAGCTGTGTGGTAGGGAAGAGTGGGTAGCCTCCAGGAGTTGAGAACAGTCTCCAGGGATAGCAGCAAGAACCCAGGAACCTCAATCCTACAGTTGCCAAGAACCCAGTACTGGCCAAGACTTGAATGAATTTGGAAGAGGATCCTGAGCTAGAGATGAGACCGCACCTCCATTCACCACCTGGATCTCAGTCTGGGGAGACCCTGAGCAGGGAACCCAGAGATTCCAAGGCTTCTGAAACTGGGAGATAATAAGTGGATGTTGTTGTAAGGTACAGAGTCTGTAGTAATCTGTGACATAGCAACAGAACTAATGCATCTACTAAAACACAAATTTTACTATGAATTTTAAATCTAATGACATTTGAAGCTAGTTTGAAACTGAATGTAAATTCTTGCTTTCACGTCTATAGGTTTGAGCAACTGTAATCAGGACTAAAAAGTTTAATGAGAGATAATTCCATGTCTGATCAAACTCTTCAATTTAAAATTAATTCTGAAATCTGAAACCAGTTATATTTGGGTTATCTTTCACAAATTTCTGAATCACTTAAAAAGTTATTTTAAAAAATTTATTTAAGCTGCTTTCTTTAAAAGCGTTGGTCCAAAATGTGTGGAAGAAACTTCATAGACCATATGTCTTATGTTTGCAAAATACTGGAGCAGATTTCTGAGCTATCTAGCTTGCTGGATATAGAGCGTTTCTGAACATTTTATATATTAGAAAAAAATACTTTTGCATCACCTTTTATCTCCTAAGCCCTTGAAAATCAGAATCAGTGGATGCCTAAAAAGAGTAAGATGTACATTTCTTCTTGATGGGTAAATAGCAGTCTATTTCAACCTAGATCATGGATATTTTCAAAGAGGTGTTGAAATCAGTAAAACTAATTAATGTCTGATCATGATTTAAGAAGATACATGTCTATCCTTCTGCTGTCTTTTTGTCTTTGAAGCTTTTGTCTGGTCATACACCACCTGTTCTTATTTATATTTCATGAGATTGAGATTGTCATATTTTTTAAAGGAATTGCAGGGTTTTATTTTATGTCTTTTCCAGAAGAACACCATAGCATAAGATGACTTTATACTAGGTTTTGGATGATTGAGAAGGGAAATGTACTGGAAATGTAGTGGAGGCCCCTTGTCATCTGAACTGGGTCACTGTGACTTTAATTTGAAACTTTTGTTTTCCCAAAAATTCTAACTTGGTTAGAGATTATGAGTCAGTTATTTCACCTTCAACGTGCCACATGCTTCTTTCCCTTTTGCAAATGTCCTTCTGCTAAAAGGCCCATACATTCAGCATCCTTCAAAGATGATTTTATCCCTGTTTTAACTTCAAAGTAAATGTTTGAAATAACAGGAGAGAAAGTAAAGGGCTTGAGCAGTAAAGATTGGATGGTGTATGATTGAGCTTGACAATATGACAGTTGATTAGCTCTGATGTTTTTATGCATTTGAGAAAAATTGTAGTGGTTCAGATTGCTTTAATGATCTGTTGTTTTAAGTCAACAATAGAAGTGTGTCTTCGAAACAATATTTTTTCCAATTTGTTTCCATTGTCTTGGACTCTTAAACAACACATGAAAGATTGATTTATAATTTTATAAGCGGCAAGAGTTTAAAGAAAATTGATTGCTTCTCCCCTTCCTCTCCCTTAAAGCCACTTTCTCTACAAAGTCTCTCAGAAATGGAATAATTATTGAGATTGCCAGTGGGTTCCATTAGTTGGACTGCACCTTGTGGTTTACTAATGAGGCTAGGCTGTGCTTGCTGTCATTAAGGATGATTTGAAAGAATGGTATAATTATCACTTTACATTGATTGTGGTTGCTTTTCTCATGGCTTTAGCAGTAACTATGTTCCACGATATCTTTCTTTCAGAGTTTTTCTATAGTACTGGACATTTTATTGTTGGTGGTCATTCTGCTTCTGCAGAGAAATAGAGCAAATTAGCTTTGCTGCTTGTCATTGGGGGAAGATAATTTATAGATCTTTACATTTAGTTGAACTCCTACTTTCCCCCAACATATTGCGAGTAAACCGGTACTGCAGAGGTTGCTAAGCTTTTCTTTTGCAGAGGAAACACCATCTTGGATCTTTTTGAAGTGCGCTGAAGTAATGGCCGTGTTCCTCCTTTCATTTAAAGTTGAGGCTAATTCTTTTTGCAAATACCTTGTATCATATAGCCTGATGTATAGTCTTGTTAACCTATTCTTAGAGCTGCTGGATGTTAATTCACTCCCTGTATTTGAGGACTTTCCCTCCTTTGCTTGTTTGTTTCTAACTCAGCCATTGTTGGCAGGGAGCTAAAGTCTTTGAACACCCCCTGAGTCTGAGTCAACTCCGGTTCAGCCCACATCCCAGTGAAATGACTTTGATAGATCTCGTCTAACTAATCTTCATGAGATAAACTTCACCAGGGATCACATTCTCTTCTGTGATACAGTGGAAAGCATGTGGACTTTGGAAAAGCTAGACCAGAGTCACTCCTGTTTGTGTGACATTGGTAGGTTACCTGACCTTGCTGAGCTTCAGTTTTCTAACTGTAAAATGTGTGTATCACATACCTCTCAGGCTTCTTATAGAGATTAAATAAGATAATCATAAGTAAAGTATATGTAATATGTATATATATATATATATACACAGTATGTAAAACATTCTTCATGATACATAGTATGATATCAAATGTATGTTGTCTCCTAAGGCATGCTGTCTTCTCATTTTCCCGTGCTTTCGTAAAACCGGTAACAAAAAACTTTAGGGAAACTGTCTAATGGACAAGTGAGTGTTGTGTTCTCACCTACTCTAGCTCTCTTGAGAGAGTAAATGTAGACAAGTTATAATCTTGTGGTTTCTAGGAAGAGTCCGACGTTTCTTACCACCGTGAATCATTTATAGCATTACACTTTTCTTTGGGAAGATTTAAGGCTGAAGATGTGTGCAACTGAAACGTTCCATTTTTTAAAAATTTAAATTCAATTAATTAACATATAATGGATTATTAGTTTCAGAGGTAGGGATCAGTGAATAGTCCATTCTTTATAATCTCCCAGAAAAGAGAGAAAATTTGCATTTATTTATTTATTTAAAATTTTGACACAGTTGGAGCAGAACTGCCTGGATGAGTATCCCACTGAAAGTTCCAGGGATGGTCATTTATAATAAGCTGTGACCAATGGGGACATCTGGAGAATGAATATCATTCCCAGCCAGTTAAATGGTGAGTTCCCAAACAGTTTTAGTACACGAAGTTATATTTAGACTTGTAGAGTGCTTAGAATTGCTTAAGTGTTTATTGTTTAGTAGTAAGCACCCAAGCATTCTACTATATGGCATATCCTTTAAAAAAATGAGTAAGAATCAAGGACTGATTTGAAGACATTGTCAAAAACACATATGTTGGGAGGGAAAATATTTGAAGAGGAGGGGAATGAGTGGGTGAAAAGGAAGTAGACTTCTCCTCCAACGTTGTGACCTCAAGTTGGAAGGGGTGGAGGTTAAGCATGAGGGGAGGGGCATTGTGAAGTCTATTATTAAACCAGGGGGTGGGACTGATGTGCACACTTCCCTTAGCCAGGCACCAGAGTTGGGACACTAGCTCCCCCTTCCCACTTCACTTGGTAAGTCATTTCAATAATGTCTACATTTGACAGAAGGCATTTTGAAAACACGTGGAGTGCGTGGGAGGAATATTGGAATATAAAGAAGAATTTGTCCCCTCTGACCAGGAAGCTAGAAAGTGTCGAGGATAGCAACATGGGAGAACTAGGGAAGCAGATGGTTTCAGGCTCTAACCAGCCAAGAGCTGTTGGTTCCTGTCCACGCAGTGATTTCAGAATGCTGTATGGTGATTTAAAAGCAAGTTAAAGTGCTTATACTTTGAAGGACATATTTGTTCAGTGGATCTCAGTGCAAACTTCTTAAAATTTGGATATAGTATGTTTCTTTTCAGCTCCTTTTCAAAAGAAGGGGACAAAGTAGCAATAAATCTGAAGACTCTACCCCACCAAACCCAGGAATAACATATGTTTATTTGAACAAAGGAAGCCATGGATCCCCTCATCACATTCACATTCAAGTTCATCTGAAGTTAAGCTAGAGGTAGTCGGGTATTGTCCTCTCTGTGGAATGCTTTCCATTAACAGAAACTTAAAGCATCATTCTTCATTATTTAAAGCTTCCTAAAGATAGACACTGTGTATTATTACCTGCCCTCCTCTACCTGCTACTTAATTTGTCTTGCCAATCACAGTACTCTGCAGAGACAGGCACTCAATCAAATAGCATAAAGAATGGGGAGTGAAGAGAAGTGCCGAATCAGAGCAGTTATCCAGACATATTCATTCGGAATCAACAGCTTCGTTTTGAAATTAAAAGAGCAGTTTGTATTTGAAGAAGTAAAAGAATAGAAAAGAAGGGGAGCTCACTTGTTTGGGTTACTGTAGTCAAAACAAGACATGTTGTATGTTCTCTTGTTCTCCAGCTCTGAGACTTAGTGTTTATTATTTTGAGGAGAAAGAGTCAGGAGGGTCTGTGGAGATTTTCATACCCGTTAATGCAGAAAAAAGTGTTGACACTGGTCGTTTTAGATCCTCCTGTTACCTGATGGTTTCTGGATCTTCCAAGCTATTTGTCCCAGAGGGGAAATCAAGGAGATGCGATGGGAATGCCCCTCATCTCCAGAAGTTGGTGAGAAGCCCAAGTGCCTGGCCCTGCCCTCTGGATTTAGCACAGAGATTTTGTAGCTTTATGTTTCCGCTTTGTTGATGTCAGAGATGGAAGGTGGATTAAAGACTTGCCAGTTTCTAATCTGGAATTTGTGCTGAAACCTGGAAATAGTCCCGTATTTGGCAGTCTGTCCATTAATGCTGTTACTAATTCTCAGAACTTCCACTTTGGGAGTTTATTTGCTTTCTAAAAATTGGTCTGACAAATATCTTTGTCCTTTTCTTCAAATTTTCTCAATGGCGCAACTTTTATAATTTTATGTAAACCCTCCAAAGCATCCTCACCAAATTCTCTTGACTCTTTGTATTTTTCCTGACTATGACCTTTGGCCTGATAGATGCATTCGAAGCACAAAAGAATATTCTAAAAGTGAGTTTTCATTGGTTCCATTTTCACCTATCTTGGGTTAACGCATGTTTACATTTTTAAGAGGTCACATAATTCCAATTAATGTTAGACATTAGGAGGATATACAAATAGTATATCTGATTCATCTTTGGGGTGTGAAAAAAGCTGCTTAAAATTCATTATATCCCACTAAAAATAACTTTGAATAAATTAGGAATTTTCAAGAGCTGTGCCATTCTAACATTTTCCTCCAGAGTTTCAAAAATGCATGTATCTTTTGTCAGCAATAAGGAATTCTTTTAGCCCAGCCAAGGAGCTGATGCAGTAATCCTAACTAGGTAGCCACTTACTGATGGTCATTCACTGATGATATGGCTCTCCTAAAAGACATTTACATTCATCTTCTTCTTATCAGAACTCTGATTTTATTCAGAAATTGGGGGATCCAGATATTTTAGGGAATGAAATAAATACTTTAAGCCAATATATATTCCATTGCCCTTGCTAGATTAAGCATGTCATGAAAGTCTGGCTAATCACAGGTGAGGAGTAGTTTCTTAGGAAGGTTATCTCCACTCTTAAAAAGATACTTAAGACAACACACGTCTTTTTTTTTTTTTTTTTTTTTTTACATTTGGCTTTTGTTATGTAGAAACACAATGGCTCTAGTCACCGTCTACATACGGTAGTCATCCTAATACAATGAGAGGTGAAGGCTACAGTTGTCAAAACAGTTGATATCAAAATGCTGACTTAATGGATGCTCTACTTTGGGACTTACTATGAGCATTAATACATTTACCTTATTTTCTACAAAAGTTTTAAAATAGTGTTATTGCGGTATAATTAACATATGCTAAACTGTATTATAAGGTATATAGTTTGAGAAGTTTTGACATTTGTACTTACTTGTGAAATCACACAATCAATATAATGAACATATCTGCTCTCCCAAGAGTTTTCTTATGTACCTGTCTGTGAATAAAGACAGTTTTACTCTTTGTATTAAAACATTTTGTTTATTTTGATTAATTGCACTGATTACAATATCACATTGTTGACCAGGAGTGGTGAGAGATGACATTTTTGCCTTTTCCTTCATTTTTGCATTTAGTCTTTTACCACTATGTATGATGTGAGCTCTAATTGCTTTGTAGATATTTTTATTTGAGGAAGTTCTATCCTTAGTTTGCTGAGAGTTTTTATTAGGGATTGACATTGGATTTCATCAGATATTTTTCCACATCTATTGAGATAGTCATATGGTTTCTCTTTTTTAATCTGTTAATACCTTATATTATATTGATTGATTTTGTTTTTTATTTTATTATTTTTGTTTGTTTGTTTTTTATTTTATTTTTATTTTATTTTATTTTATTTTTTAAAGATTTTATTTATTTATTGGACAGCGGTAGAGACAGCCAGCGAGAGAGGGAACACAAGCAGGGGGAGTGGGAGAGGAAGAAGCAGGCTCATAGCAGAAGAGCCCGATGTGGGGCTCGATCCCATAACGCCGGGATCACGCCCTGAGCCGAAGGCAGACGATTAACCGCTGTGCCACCCAGGCGCCCCAATGATTTTGTTTTTTAAAGATTTCATTTACTTGTCAGAGAGAAAGAGAGAGGAGAGAGAGAGTGAGCACAAGCAGAGGGAAAAGCAGGCAGAGGGAGAAGTAGGGAGCAGGGAGCCTGATGTGGAACTCTGTCCCAGGACCCTGGGATCATGACCTGAGCCAAAGGCAGATGGCTTAACCAACTGAGCCACCCAGGGGTCCCTCCCCTCACTCTTCATCCCAACTTTTGAACCCTTGATTTATTATTGTAAGGATACTCTGTATTGCAGGTCATAGCATAATAGTGAGCTAAAAGAAATAGAAGGCTTCAAAAGGAAAAATGAATAGAAACTTATCAAAAACTAGAATAAAAAATCATTTTGATACAAGTCATTAAGTCACAATCCTTTTTAGGGAAAAGAAGACAACAAAAACAGATTTTAAACCCCAATGATTTGTACACAGAAAACAACTATTGAAAGAAACTTGTGCTCAGAATACTTCGAGCAAAGAATAGTACATCAAGATAAACATTACTAGCAAATTAAGTTATAAACCATCAGTAACATTTAGAAACTGATTTTAGGGGTTCCTGGGCGGTGCAATCGGTTAAGTATCTGATGCTTGGTTTCGGCTCAGGTGGTGATCTTCGGGGTCCTGGGATTGAGCCTTGGGTTGGCCCCACACTTGGCACAGAGTCTGCTTGAGATTCTTTCTCTCTCCTCCCTCTGCCCATCCTGCTCGTGCTCATGCTCTTTCTCCCTCTCTCTCTCGAATAAATAAACGAATCTTAAAAAAAAAAAGAAGCTGATTTTATGTTATTGCAGTACAAATGATATTATTAAACAGGAGTCTTTTTCGGCCGTGAAATACGGATGGGCTGTTTAATATTCATGTGGACAACACATTTCTAATTAATTCTGGTGGTCATTAAGATGAGCTGAACTCTAAAAAATGGATTAATGCCTTATAATAGTATATCTTGGACAGCATTGATGTTATTCATTTTTTAAATGTCCACCATCACCCAGAAATATTACAATTACCTTCACATTGAATCAACCAAAGAGAGCAAAGCCAGGAGACTTTAGTGCTGTCCTGTCTATTTACTGCCTTCCAGTAGGATTATAATTTAAAAATTTACCGAGTGAAAGCTTATAATATTGAAATATTAACTGATTTTTCTCTGTGATTCCATAAGAGCCTTCAGGCCATCCACTGAAATTAGATTGCAAATGTGAGGCTTATCACCCAAAAGAAAGGCTAAAAGGAGAAGAAAAAGATTAAAAATCTTCGGCTTTTGACTTCTATGTAATGCAGTGGTTCTCAACTGGGGGTGATTCACCCCTCACGAGATGTCTGGCAAGGTGTAGAGACATATTTGGTTGTCACATCGGGAGGGGAATGCTATTGGAACCTAGTGTTTAGAGGCTAAACACCCCACAAGCACAGGACAGTTCCCCCACAAAGAATTATCTGACCCTAAATGATAATAGTTAAGAAACTCTGACCTAGAGATTTTTGAAAGACCCAGAGTTGACACAATACTCTTTGATGAAAGAAGATGGCTCAATTTTATTGAGTGCATATTATGTGCTGAGTACTGGTTGCAGACTTTATGTATATACATGAATTTATCTTCAGAACAATCCAATGAATATAGGTAATTATAATTTTCATTCCATAATGATGAAGTAAAGCAGTTCGCAGATAGCAAGTGGCAGAGACAGATCTCAACCCTTGGAGATCTAATTCCAGAATTTACTTACTCAACCGCTCTGCCCTGCTGTCAAGACTTTCAACTGCAAGAGTCTCACAGAGAGAGAAAAGTGTTTGGAGGGAATTTGCAAAAGGCCTGGAATCCTCAGGAAATGAAGTTTATACCATCAAGAGAATGATTGGGAGGACTGAATGATGCTGTAAGAGTCTGTTTTCCAATCATAAAGGAGATGGTTTTTGATGGCCTAGGGAAAACAACAAAATAAACAGGTAGAAAGAGGGAAGTCCGGGTGAGAAGAATGGAGATAGAAATCCTAGATGGGTTTGGGGATATCTGAGAACAGAGGGACCTATATATAGTTCGCCTGCTGGGAGGAGCTTCACACAGAAATTTGCACACCAGTTTGGTATGTCAGGATGGACCACTGAGGCTGAGACTATGCTTACCTCAGGGGGTGTTTGGCCAAGGATGTTGCTGAGACATCCTCACTGCTCCACTTCCTGAAGGTGGCCACCGTAATCTCAGAGTGGCATGGGAAAGTATACAGAATTTTCCAATTGCTCTAAGAAGGCCATAAAAGTGAGAAAGTTCTGCAGGCTGGAAGACACATCGTGATGACGGCAAGGTGATGACAGCTGTGAACGTGGTGTATGGACCCTGCACCATAAAGAGACTGGGAGAGCAGCCCCTAGACGGCAACAAGAATCGATGCCGACAAAGACGACATCTTGTAAGGACCTGAGCTGACACTGTGTCAGTGTAAAACACTCCTGTCCCAGCCCTGGCATGTGAATTCATCAGGCTGTCTGGGAACAGGAAGCCAACCCTGTGGAGAGGAAGGGAGTCCGAGAATCCTCATTTTGAGCATTAACAAGTGAAAGGACGAAATACACCCTAATTGAGATGAAATATTCCTCCAACAGTGTAATGGAGACTTACGATGGAAATAGTTTGGTTAAGGAAAATAAATTCACATTTGTGAACTCCAGACTTCTATGTCTTTGACATTCAATTATGCTACATGTATTTCTGCGAGACACAAATGAGGAGTGGAAATTAACATTTTCACAAGAAAGGCATGTGATATTCTGGCTTGCAGTCTGTCTCTACTGCAACTTACCCCTTAAATTACCATCTAAAGAATATTTAGAAAATACTTCTTTGACACATCACTTAATCTGCCCAAACTTCAGGGTTTCCCTTAGTTTGTAGATAAGAGCCAGACTTTACGCTAACCTTCCACAGTTGGGTTTCTGTGCAATTCTCTCCGACCCTAACTGTCATTTCCTTTCCCATCTCCAGCCAAGATTCTCCCTTTTACCCAAATAGATCTATTAGATGGCTTACAGGTACTTGGACATAGCTTACCTCTTTTCTTAGCCCATAATGCCCCTCTAGCTTGGAGTATCTTGTCCTTTGCATTCTGCATGTCTAATTATAAATCTCTTTCAAAATCCATACTCATGTCACACATGGTTTATAAAGCTTTTTCCAAATATCCCAATCATAACTCCTGGAAATGACAGCTATATATTCATTGGCATGTGGACAATCTGGCTATGCCTTTATCAAGGCTTTTATTTGAATTGCAAAGAGGTCTCAGTTTTTCTATCTGCAATTGCTCACATGTTGAATGCTGAGTTTTCATTAACCATAATTCTTTATAGGCCGCAATTCGCTTCTTCACAGATTTACGCAATGCTCAATTTAAAAGGTTTCTTTTCTTTCAATGCATTATCTTTGAAATGCCTCTTACTCAGGAGTGGCTTTACTTTTCCTGCAATGTGCTTTCTGAATTGAAGTCAAGAAGTATGAGTTATAACAAAAATGATCATGGCTTTTAGTGTGAAAAGACAGTTACCAGATTTAACACCATCTAGGAAAGTTTTCTTCACTGTGTAGAAATTACTCTACTTTACCAAACAACCCTCCCCATCTGGGGTAAAGAAGCATGTTTTGTATTCATTTTGTGTGGACAATGTGTATTTGAGATCATTAGCAAGCAACTGACACTAAAAGGTTAATTAGGATAAATTGATTCTAGCAGGAGTTCTCTTATCCAAGGAAATTGGGTCATATATTTGGCTAATTAACCCAAAAGTCAGTCAAATGTGAAATAATAATACAGTTTTGTGCTGCGAAGACTTAAGTTAACTCAAAGAGAGTTCTGGCCTTTGCCTTTGGCTACTGGGAGGTGGTTTCTAGTCCCCTGGGGTGTCCTTCCCGGAGGACTGTCTTTGTTTGCCTTGGGGAAGAAACTGAAGACTTAAGATGTTAGCTTGAACCTCGGGTAGGTGCTGGAGACTAGCAGACAGCCATGTGGCTGCGAAGTGATAGAGCCCAGTAAAAACTCTGAAGACCAAAGGCTTCATTGGGCTTCTCTGGGTGGCAGTACTCTGTGCATACTGTTACCCGTCAATGCTGGGAAGTAACACGTTCATGATTTCACGGGGAGAGGACTACAGAAACTCCACACGTGGTATTTTTCTCTCCTTCCTATGCTTTCTTCCCTTGGCTTATTTTGGCTCACACCCTTTCCCTGTCGTAAATTATAACCATGAATATAGCAGCTTTTAGTGAGTTCTATGAATCCTTCCAGTGAATTATTTTACCTGAGAGTGGGTTGGGACTCCCCTCCCCCTTACCGGATTTGCAGGTGGTGTTAGAAGTGAGAGTAATCCTTTGTACACTGTGTTCCTTCTAATTTAACAATTGGCTAAACTCATAAACTCAACCCAGCTGTTCATTAGCAATCTCCATAAATACTTACAGTCTCCTTCTTCTAGGTGTATTACAATGGATATTCAGTGTATGCAATAAACTGTTGTTGTTTGAAGGACTGGAATTTGAAGGGTGTCACTCTAGCATAACCTAGACATCTGACTGATAAACACACAAAAATAAAACCTTTGGCTTCGACCTAAAGCGTAGAAAGGTCACTTTATTTACCTGTATTTCAATAGGCATTTTCTTTGAGTATGGATCCAGTGGTTACAGGTCTGTGCCATCTCTCTTGAATAAATCAATCCCATGATTCATTATCTAATATACATTATGATTTCTCAGAAATGGAGCATAATCAGTCTCAGCACAGGATCCTTCTAGAGTTCTCCCCTTATTTTTGTACTCAATGTGTATATGTAAGATCTCCTTGAATAATGTAATCCTAATACAAATATAACAGGCATAAAATGGTTTGCGACTGAATATGATAAACTCTTAATAGGCATACAATTCAACTTGTAAGAGGAAGCATTCAGGCGTACAAATGGACATTTTAGGATTGGAGAGCATTTTATGTGCTGTGAGCATCTGTATTTTTTATGTATGGAATGGAAAGTGTTCACTAATAAAACAAATTAATTAAATTGTGGATGGCTAGGAGAGCTTCTGCAGTAATTGATGAAGAAGATGAGATTTGGAGGTATTGACCTCCATACTTTGATACAGTGCACAAACTTTAAATGCTGTACAGTATTTTTACTCACAAAACCTGATCTTTAACTGCTTTTTTTTAACCTTTAATTTCTTTCTATTTTCCTTCATTGCACTTAAATTATGGTGTGTACAAGGAACTTCTTTTAAAGAGAAAGACTCAATAGCATAAATGAGAGAATAGGAAACTTGTATCAACAATTTCATCCCCGACACAAGGTAGTATAAAGTTATGAAAGTAATTGGCATTTGTGTGTTACGCAAAGTAAAGCTAGAATTCTCAATGTATGGCTGAGAAGAGTGAAGGATTATGCCAATTTATGTTTGTTTCTAACAAGCAGTTATAGGGAAATGGCTTGATTTACCCAAGTGACTACATCCGTTTTCAACCCTACCTCAGCTGGGTAGCTACAGCGGTAGTGTTTCGGGATACTGTAGCTGGTCGGGGCAAATTTCTTGGTTGATTAAAGGAGTCTATTCCTCCAAGAAACTCCTCGATATGGCCAATGTTGGGGAAACCCCTGTGACTTCCTTCAGGTGCAGGATTACAGAATCTCATTCCTGGGGACTCATTAGTGCAACTCTATTGTTTTACAAACAAGGGAGTCCAGTGTCCAAGAAGTTTTTCTGACTTGCTCACACACAAATAACTAATGGAAAACTCACATACTAGATCCAAGGTCTCCTGCCTCTTGATCCAACTTTCTTGTCACTTTGCTCTATTGTCAGTTCTACTCTAGAAAATGGTTGCACCTCTAATCACTACTGTTTTCTTTTTTCCACTAAGCCTACTTGCTCCTTATTTTATCACCTTCTCTAGAAAATGTTGATTTCTAGTCTACAAACTCTCTAACAACTTTTTCACAGGGGCTCTTCTGTAATCTTTTTTTTTTCTCAATATTTTGTGGCCACTTTTCTATGACAAGAAATACAGGGCTAAATTGCAATTTTTTACCAATGTATAGTCATCTGATATTTAAGCGTGTAGAATATTTTTGAAATTAAGCAGTTGCTTCTCAGTACAGGAGGATGGGAGTGACTGATGGAATGTTCTCTGCTCTCTGGTCCCTGTCCTCGATGATGGATCCAGGGGCGGAAATATTGTTCTGAAATTTCTCACCTCTGAAATTTCTTAGTACTCAGTTGTCCCTTTCAATTTAACAACTATTGTTTTCCTTGAGCACTGGGGAATTTTATTTTATTTTATTTTTATAATTTTATTTTGTTATACTAGTCACCATACCGTACATGAATTTTATTATATTACTGTAATTTTTTTCATTTTAAAAATCTGAAATACAATAATTGACAAATGATATTATATTAGTTTCAGGCATATAACATAATGATTTTATATTTGTGTATATTGTGAAATGATCACAATAACTCTAGTTGCCATTCATCACCACACATAATCACAGTTCTTTTTCTTTCAGGTGAGAACTTTCAGGATTTACTCTCAGCAACATTCAAATACACAATACGGTATTGTTAACTATAGTCTCCATGTGGTAGCTTACATCGCCATGGATTATGTATTTTATAATTGGAAGTTTGTACCTTTTTACCTCCTAACTCATTTGACCTACCCCTCACCCCCCACTTCTGGTAACCACCAATCTGTTATTTGTATCTATGAGCTTATTTCTGTTTTGTTTTGTTTTTGTTGTTAGATTCCACATGCAAGTGAGATTATACAGTATTTGTCTTTCTCTGTTTGACTTATTTCACTTAGCATTATGCACTCAAGGCCCAACCACATTGTCACAAATGGCAAGATTTCCTTCTATTGTCCTTATTTTTAAAACAATTTCACTGATTTCTTTCTTTTCTCTTTAAGGGAAGCCCTATTAATCAGAACTTAGATGCTCTTTTTTTTTTCTAGTTACTCTATTCATGCAACAGATTTCCCCAAAATTTAGTTCCTTAAAACAACCTTCTAATTTTATTCATGATTTTGTAAATTAAAAAAAAATTTTAAGATATATTTATTTATTTGAGGGGGGGGCGGGAAGGGCAGAAGGAGAGGGAGAGACAGTCGTAAGTAGACTCTGAGCTGAGCACAGTGCCCTCCATGGGGCTGGATCTCACCACCCTGAGATCAGGACCTGAGCTGAAACCAAGAGTAGGACACTTAACCGACTGCACCTCCCAGGCGCCCCTTAAATTAGGGTTTTTGGAAAGACCTTAGGCGGGTCTCACTCACGGGTTCTGACACAGTTGCAGAGTTTAGCTGGGTTTGTCATTATCTGATCAGCGAGACTGGACTTTCAAAATAACTCATCCATAAGGTAGCAACTGATGCTGGCTGTCAGCTGGGAGCTCGGTTGGAAGCTGGCAGCTGGCGAGTCTCCATGTGGCTGCTTCATGTGGCTTGGACTCCAGCTGATTTCCTTCTTAAGAAATTTGTTGAATTCTCTAAGCTTCCATTGTGTGGTGAATTTATATTAAGCATTTTGAATATGTCTTTGCTATCATGTTTTTTTAAGTAAACATTTTAGGGAAACATAACAGAGTTGCAGAAATATATGTAGATCTTTCAAATCGGTGCATTTTCCTAAGTAAAAACACCTATGTAACTGGTACCTAGATCAATATGGAATATAAGAAAGAGCGCAGAGGATCATGGGGGAGGGAGGGAAAACTGAACGGGAAGAAACCAGAGAGGGAGACAAACCTTGAGAGACTCTTGACTCTGGGAAACAAACTGAAGGTTGTGGAAAGGGAGGTGGGCTGGGGGATGGGGTAACTGGGTGATGGGCATTAAGGAGGGCACGTGATGTGATGAGCCCTGGGTGTGATTAGCCCTAACGAATCATTGAACACTGCACCATAAACTAATGATGTACTATATGCTGGCTAATTGAATTTAAATTTAAAAAAAAAGAAAAAAAAATAAAGGAAAAAAACCACATTAGCAGCAAAAGCCCCCAATTTCAGTATCTCCTGAGAAGCCACTCTCTACTATCCTAACTTCACACACCACAGATTAATTTTGTTTGCTTTTGAATTAATTTTAATGTAATCATGCAGTATGTACTCCGAGTCTGGCTCTTTTTGCTCCAAGTTATGTTTGTGAGAACCAATCATGCTGCAACATTTGTTATTAATCTCTTTGTTGCCTTATTACATGGCGTGAAATGCCATAATTTAATTCCCTATTGTTAATGTACATTTTTTCAGTTTTTGGCTTTTATCAATGGGGACTCTATAATTTATTTATGAATTCTTGTAGTTTATCTGTACGTTCTTCTGAATTTTCTACCTGTACAGTTTGTTTGTGAGTAGTGATTTTTATAATTATTTTATGAAGCTTTTCATAAAATATATGAAAACATAAACGCAGTTACTTAGACTTCTTGCACCAGAAACCTCGTGAGCACATTTTACTTATAGATACTTTACTAGTCCTTCCGTCAGAAGTGTATCTTTCTAACAGTGCATAAGTAGCTGCTTTGCCATAGTTTTTCTGCTACTGTATACTTTTCCGTGTTAACCTTTGCCAACCTCTTATCCAAGAATAAAACTTAAAAAAATTGTATTGATGTTTGGAAATTTGCATTGTAAATTTGTTATACATTCGCATCGGAATTTTTTGGTAAATTGATTTAATGTTTCCTTTGATCATTTTTCTTTTCACGTAAGTTATGAATTAAGATTGCATTTGTTTTGTTTTAAGATTTTTATTTATTTATTTGACAGAGAGAAACAGCGAGAGAGGGAACACAAGCAAGGGGAGTGGGAGAGGGAGAAGCAGGTTTCCCACCAAGTAGGGAGCCGGATGCGGGGCTCAATCCCAGGATGCTGGGATCATGACTTGAGCCCAAGGCAGACACTTAACGGCTGAGCCACCCAGGAGCCCCTAAGATTGCATTTGATGTGTAAGAAATCTGGTATAGAGTGATGCAAATAGGTAAGGATTGATACTGACTCCAGAATTATGACATTCTTAAGATGTGGCTTTCATCTAAGAATTGTTACTTTCTGGTATAAGACAGCTATTCTACCTCCAGCAGCAAGAAGGAGATGGGGTAAAGGCTTATATCAGCTACACCTCCTCCAGTTTAAAATTATTTCTGGAAGCTTTGTCCTATCACCTCGGCTTCTATCTCATTGTTTAGAACTAGGTCATGTAGTGACCCCTTGCTACTCTGGAGCAGAGAATGTAGCTATAGAATGTAGCTATAGCTATATTCTTGCCACTTCAAACAAAACCAGAGTTCTGTTCAAAAGGGACTATGTTAGAGTCGCTCGCGCAGGCAGCAGAGAAACCTTCAGTGTACGCCAGTTTGGCTCCCTAACACTGATGCCCATCTTCTCGTCCATAGAACCTATTTACCATCACGGCAAGGAAGTGTTCCCTGTGAGTGCCTTCCTGGTCTGGTGACCTATGGTCTTTTTAAAAGCTGAGTTACCAGCCTCTGAGGCTTCCATCAGGCCCTTGCTATGGCTGCCCTGAGGGTCTGATATTTGTTATTGAAAGGTAACCACAGTGTGTTTCCCATTGTCCCCTTTTCTGAATTGCAATTTCAAGTGTAGTCCTGAAAGGACCTTAGGATCCTTACTGTCTGATGTATGAACTCTACCTTGAACTCTTGCCTCACGTTCATGCCCAGCAAGTTCTGGAGCATAGACAACACCACAGCGCTGTGCCTCCTTGAGCAAGGGGGTTAGGCTTTTATACCTGTATCAGTGAGTCCTTAGCTGCAGGCCAACGCTCAGTGGCCGGGCTTTGCGCAACCACCCAGACATCTCTGAGTCGGTTGGCTCTGACCGGAGAACTAGTTGCTGGGGGATGGTGCAGCCGTCAGCCATTGGCCACCAACAGCACGGCAGCTGTGTCTGGCCAAGGGGATCTGGGCAGGTACCAAACACTATCACATCGCTATTCTGACAACCTCCTGTTCTTCTCTTTACTTTTTTTTTTTTTAAGATTTTTTTTATTTTTTTATTTTTATTTGACAGAGAGAGAGACAGCCAGTGAGAGAGGGAACACCAGCAGGGGGAGGAGGAGAGGAAGAAGCAGGCTCCCAGTGGAGCAGGGAGCCCAATGTGGGGCTCCATCCCAGGACGCTAGGATCATGACCTGAACAGAAGGCAGATGCTTAACGGACTAAGCCACCTAGGAGCCCCCCCCCCATTCTTCTCTTTAAAACAGTCTCATCTATTTTTTCTTTGGCTTCTTCTAGCCTCTGTGTGTATCGAGGGTGGGTAGTGGGGGGGGCGGGGTTGTTCCTGCTTGTGCATTTCTTCTACTGCTTCTTCTGAGGAGAGCTCAGGGGAGCCTGCCTTTTCCCGGGTGGACCAGCTGTCTAGGCCTCTTCCATGAGTGCAATTTGGGGGACTTAGAGATGGATTTAGAGGTTCAAAAATCACAAGCCATGGCAGCCAGACCTGGGATGTTGTTGGCAAAGTCAACTCCTGAAAAGCTTTCTATTTTGCTCCCCATTACACACAAATGGATGCAGTTAGAATGTTTCATATACATAATGTTTAAGCACGAAGATTCCCTGGTTTTATTTAATGGCCTCATCACTCAGGCTGTTCCTCTGGGGATATTAATGGATATTCCAGCTTCTTGGTGATGGAATTTACCGTACTCTTTTCTGTGCATTGTGGAAATGGGAAACAGAGAAGTGGAATGCCTGACATCAGGCTACACACGTGTGTAGATAGCTTCAGTTTTACTTCTTCCGAGTCCAAAATTTTGACTAAATTGCATTCACATCATAAAGTGATCAAGATATAATTATAATATTAATGGAGGCTTACTGTTATTGAGAGCTTACTATATTATAGTTATTATTCCAAATGCCTTATATAAAGTAATATCACCCTTCCAAGAAATCTACAAGGAACTTTCAAAAGGTCACATGGCTAAACGACACTGAGCAGTTTGACACTATGTGCAATATTTAGTAGAAAAATATAATTCTTCTAAATAGACTCTCGCATTCCACGTATCACTTCCTTGGTCTTCAACACTGTTCTTTTTTTCTATAAAAACACTTACTTCCCTTTGACTTTTGTCTGGTCCATATCATGATCATTTCACATCAGACTTGAAATTGCCACTGTCTGTGTTTTCTACAGCTGATCTCATCTTGTTCATAAGCCTTCTTTCCTTCCTAAAGCAGGAAACTTTCATCTTTGTCATTTAAAAAGAAATCCATCTCATTTAGAAATGTCTCTTCATGATAAACAGTTAATTTAAACGCTTCTCAAGACTATTTTTTCCTCCAGGGTTTTGTCTTTCCCTTCTTTCCAAGAGTGCAACTGGGTTTTGGGGGAAGCTCTCCTCTCTTTATGGTGGTGGGGAAGAAGGCCTGCTGTCCTCCTTCTGTCCTTTGGGTCTGCACCAAACTCAGGGGTACAGAATGCCTCCATTCCTCCCTGTCCTTGGGCATCTTCTACTGTGGTCTGCTGAGATGTGGCCCCATCCTCTTATCATTCTAGACACTAAGCTGACATCTGTTGCTGAAAGTTGTGGTCCCTGCATCAGCCCTCTAGTTGATGTCCCCACTCCCTGGCTTCATGGCACTCACCAGTTCCTTCTAACCTCTGCATTCCACTTGGGTGTCATGGGGGCTTCATTCCAATATCTGCACACAGGCAATGGGCCAGGATGCATGGCCTCAGGCCGAATCCCCTAGGTACCACCTTCTTAGGCCATATTGGAAGAGGCAGGAAGCAAAGGAGCTGTCAAGGTGTTCTTGGATTCTCTGTAAGATTATTTGGAGTCTCTGTCAGTGTTCCCTCATGCTTCCTCTTCCCCTTATGGAGGGACCTAGGCAATATCATCACATGAACGCATCCTCTCAAAGTCTCTCTCCAACGCCTGCCATACCAAGGGCATTTCTCAACATCTTCTCTGTAGAGTGCTACTTATAGTCATTATATTCTTGGACTCCTAAGCTTTATTCTTAATGCATAAAAGGAAGCTGTGGGATTTAGGATACTTTTTGTTCTCCCTCTCATCAATTCCAGGCTTTCAAGACTCACTGCAATTAAACATTCCAGCTCTAACAGCCTGGAGAATGAAGTCTCGTCTTTTTAACCTAGAATTCAACATCTTTCACAATTTGATTTCCAACCTGTCTTTCCATTTTCAAAATGTCTGTGTCCAAAAAGAATTCCATCTTTTTATTCCTGCCAGTGTCACTTATCTACACTTAAATGCTCTTCTCTCTTCACCTGCCTCATCTGCTCCCATTTCCCTCCTCAGCAAGCCTTTTCTCCTCTTCTGTCACCACTGTACCTTTCTCACCTTGTGTGTGTGTGTGTGTGTGTGTGTGTGTTTGCCTCGTACTCTGTCAATTTTGCAATCTCCTCCATCATTTAATTTTCCTTTTTCAACCCCTCTCTGCGTGTTGGCAGTTCTCAGGGTTCTTTGCCCTGTACTCTTGTCTGGTGGGTTTTCTCTGGTTGAGCCTACTTGCTTGTTCTCAACTACTGCCGCTAGTCAATGGTTCTTAACTGCTGCATCTCCAATCCTAACATCTGTCTTGAAGAATATTGATTCTTTAACGGAGCCATGGATCGCTCCTGAAGGTACCTCAGACTAAAGGTGTTCAAAGCTGACTTACAGAAATGGGAGATGGAAAGCTGTTATTTTTATATTCTTAATACTTCAGGCCAATTCTCTTGCCTCAAGAGGAAGAAATCACCAAGAAAGATGAATAATTTAGAATGTAGGAAATTCAGATTTATGAAAGTTAAGTGTTAATTTATCATAGGGAAGGTCAATAGATCTATGTAGGTATAAAATTCATCCTATGTGCTTGAGTGTTGGAAGGACTAACACTATGACTCATCTATGTTCTGTTTTATTTTTGTTCCTTATAAACATTTTGTCCTGATTATAAACATAATAAAATTTTATTACCAAAGAATTGGGAAAAAAAACTAAAAAGAGAAAAATACAAATGTCTCCTAAGTTCACCACCAGAAATAATAACCAGTCAATTATTAAATTATATTTCATTTTGATCTTTTCCTCTATGTATATATATTTAATCTACTTGTTTGAATGTCATTTATTTACTTAAATTTATATTTAGGTAAAATTACCATGCTATGAAGCAATGTTTTTGCTGTTTCTACTTAATATTATATAGGGAATATTTTCATTTCACTAAAATCTCCTGTAATTACCACTTTCGGTGATTGCAGTGTGTCCCATTGTCTGGATATACTATAATTTATCTCTTTATTTTCTCTTTGTTGGTACTTTCAACATTTCCAATCTCATTTTTCTGCTTTTAAAGCCTATCAGACAAGAGGACAGGGCAAAGAACCAAACTCTGGGAACTGCCAGCACTCGGACGGAAGCTGAGAACGGAAAGTAAATGATGGAGGAGCTTTTGCTCTTTGATGAACATCCTTTACCTATATCTTTGATCTTATGTTTGATTATTTTCTTCAGATCAAGTCCTAGAAACTGCTGTGACTAAAGTTGGGATTTTTTCCCTTTTCTTCAACCAAGATTCAATCTTATCTAGTCTGCTCTGGGATCAATCAGGAAGATAGCATGGATGGCTTAAATCCAGCAGACCTTTTTACTATAGCTTTTCTTTGTCAAAAAAAAAAAAAATCAATAGCTTGTCTTTGTAAATTACTTGTAAAAAAAAAAAGCACAAAAAACAAAAACCTCGTCTTTGTAAGTTGGAGACTTCTCCAAATGCATATGCATCTCCACATGCTCTTTCCTCAGATTCCTCCATAAGGGACACAGTAACTCCCACCTCCTGCCTGTGAGGGATGTGTGGGGTTCTCAAGCATATGAGGCCAGAGAACGGGGCTAGTGTTTCAGGGAGGGACATCGCCTTTAAGGGGAACACAATTATTTAATACACAACCACTTATTTAATGTTTTAGTCAGTGCACAATGTACTGGACACCTGCACATTTTGGACAAAGGATATAAAGATAGTTCATTTTGGTTTAAGGTTCATTTCTCCATCACAAGTGGTACTTTTAAACACGCATCAAAATCAACAAATTTGATTCTTTTGAATGAAGTAATTGATCGTTATAGCTTGAATGTTTACATGCCCCTTCAGCCCCAAAATTCACATGTTGAAGTCTTAACCCCAGGGTGGCTTATTCGGAGTTGGGGTCTCTGAGGAAGTAATTGAGGTTAAACGAGATCACGAAGGTGAGACTCCAATCCCATGGGACTAGTGTTCTTGTAAGAAGAGACACCAAAGAGTCTTGCAGTCTCTCTCTCTCTGCACTGGCACAGAGAAAAGGCCAGGTGAGGACATAGCAAGGAGTCATCTGTTTACCAGCCAGGAAGCGAGCTCTAACGAGGAACCCACTACGCTGCCACCCTGATCTCAGACTTCCAGCTTCCAGGGCTGTGAGGAAATAAATTCTGTTATTTAAGCCGTCCACTCTGTTGTATTTTGTTATGGCAGTCTGAGAAGACTAATAGTTATTAACCTCATGTTAGATGCTCAGGGCACAGGGGACACAAAGGTTTACTCGTTGAACACCAAAGCAAGGATACATGTAAGAATCTAAAAAAAGACCTGACCTCTGGTGTGTGGAAATAAGATCAATTTAGATAAATGAAACTAACAATAGGATGTAAGTTTATCTTTTTTTTTTTTCCTTCAAACTTAAGTGATTAAGTTGTGGAGCCTCTGAAAAAAATCAAACTCTTGAACCTCAAGACCAGAGAGTCTAATTTTGTCAACTGGAAGTAGGGTCTCTGTGCTTTATTTTAAGAAAGTATCCCAAGTAATTCTGATGATTAATTGGGTTTTGGAACCACCAATCTAAGTATTATAGTGCTTACTTTTTATTGCTTTTTAAAGAAAGACATTGTTTATTTTCTCCTCTTCTTAAGATGAGCGTAACAAAGCATGGTGGTCAAGCTCACTCACATCTGAGCCATCTTCTCTTATAATTAAGAAGGAATTTAATAAAATCTTGTGCTCATGCTATTTCTTTATCACCTCATTCTTTTTAAATTCTCTTTTTAGGAAACTTGGCCTTGAAGCATGACTCATCTTTTATTCAGCTTCAGAAGAAACATTTAAGTCTTTGTTTCATTTCCAGGGTAAGTTTTGATTGCTTTAGAGAATCAAAAAACAATAGATTCCTTTTCCCCCCACAGGAATATTTTAGTATAACAGAACCTGATTTCATCTTTATTCTCTTTTGTACTATTCTTTGTTCTATTTGTAAAGAAAATTATCTTCTCCCTCTTATTCCCTTTCCCTCTCCTCACCACTCCAACATTTTTAGCTACTCTAATTTTTATGTGATCTCATTTTTATAATGTGGAATTTGATCAAAGCTATTAAAAAAGGAGCAGATGCTTCCTGCAAAATGCCGTTGTGTCTTTGTTTTAGAGATTGTTCTGTGTTAGCATCATGGATTTCTGTGTTTCTCTGATTACTTGCCATTGTATATGTCTTATTTGATGCAAAATCAACTACTAATCAACCACTATTGACTCTTGTAACCCTCTCTAAAACCCTGTGGGCCTGACGTGGCTTTCTGTTGTACTGAATCACATGATATTGCTGCGCTTGAAGGTGAAAAAGCATAGTTGAATATTGGCAATTTCATGTAATCCAGCCTAATAATATACTTGGTGGCTGAATAAACTGAACCTCAGACAGAATACGTGACCTTGCTCAAGGTTATCTAAATGTAAAAGAATTAGTTTCAATGGGCTCTTTCTCCATAGTTGTTTCTCTTTTTTTTTAAAAAAAATATTTACCAACATCTGCAACCTGTTTTTCTTTTCTTCCCCGAAATTGAAAACAATGAGATCTGAAATTGTGCTACTTAACGTCTATTGCACATGTATACAGTTCTGATTCACAGACAGTACACACTGCATTTATGTTGTTTTACATCAAGCAGGCTATTCCATGTTGCTCTGTAAATATTCATGGTTTTATATGAATATGCCTTTTTAAAGGTGAGAAATAACTGTTATCATTTCTAGAACTTAAAATTGCAGTATAAAGAATTTTTAGATTCCATATTTTTTTGTGTTATAATGGAAGTGCCTAATATATAAGGTATAAAGGTGCTAATGTTACTTTATCTGTGTGATACCTATTATGTCTAGAAGCTGCTGCAACTAATCAGACCAAACGGGAAGTAGTCATAGTACAAGTCCTAAGTCCTGGAAGCTTGTTCTAATAAGATTGCGGTGAATGGAAATGTTACTATAGTTTTGGATGAAAGTCTATATCAGAGCGAAGTTCTTGAACTCACAACTGTTGAAGTCAATTTATTGTTTTAATAGTCTGGTTCTTCTTACCTCCTTGTATTCATAGTCCTTCTTGTGTAACTTTGCCAGGAGCAGGTTGGCCTACCTTTCCTCTTGACTCATTCTCCATGTGACTCGTCTGGCCAATGGAATAAAGTAGAAGTGACAGTGTGTCAGCTCCAAGCAGAAGACTCATGAAGCCTTGCACATTTCTGCTTATGCTCTGGAGAAGTGGTTCTCAACTGGGGGCAATTCTGGCAATATCTGGAAACATCGGTTGCCACAACTTGGGGAATTCTACTGGGTCTAGTGAGGTGAGGCTAGGGATGCCGCCGAAAAGCCTGTAACAGACATGGTTACTCCCCACAAGAAAAAATTATGCAGTTAAAATATCAATAGTGTTGAAGTTGAGAAACTCTGCTCTTCACAGACTCTGTCGTCCTGCAAGAAGGACATGCCCAGACCGGCCCTCAGCTCTTAGGAGGATGAAAGACACATGGAATAAAATTAGCATGCAGAGATAGGAGCAAGCTCATCAAGATAACAAACACTCAGCCTTAATCATTAATGATTTTCTATAACTAAGGCTTGAGGTCGTTTGTTAGGCAGCAATTACTAACTAATACAAGCTTGCAACAAAGAAAAGGTGAATGTTGGGTGGCCGAGTCACAAGTCAGTAGACCGTGTTGATCAATTACCAACCAAACAACAAAAAATTAAACTATTCCAGTTCCTAGACCCTACCAAGAGAATATGTTTTAAATTTTTTCTGTGAAAAACAATTCAGTTTTAAGATTTTTATAATGTCTGTATTTTATAAGTCAAAGGATAAAGAATAAGAGTATATTAACATCAATAAGAACCTCTGTCCTTATTAAACTAAGTAGTTACTATTAAGTATACTGTATCAAATTCAATTGCATCCATATTAATTAAGTGCCTTCAGTCCCAGGCACCATGACGAGCACTGTAATTATAAGGAAGAAAGTAGTCCCTGTGTGCAACAAGCTCCCCATACAGCTGGTATATTCAAAACATTGTGTTCATGTATTTTTAACGAATGTATATCTTATCATTGATTTAGGAAGAGCACCTAACTTAAAATAAACAAATATATTCTTGGAGGCAGCGTTATAGTCCAAAATATTAATCTCTGCTTTTTCTGAGTTTTTGCCCTTCTCTTATACTCTCTATTGGTATGCTTGAGGCTATTTTTACCTTCTAAGCTAGCCCTGGAATGAAAAAAAGATTTAAAAAATACATGTCCAAATACAAGTCAGAAAGGCCCACACAGGTACATGGGTACATGTGGAGGTATGTTTCTAATAATCGAAGATTAGTAAGGCAAAGGCAGTGAGAAAGTGGGATTCTACCTAGAAAGGAGGAGCAGAGGGGCCTCATTCTTCAAAGGTGAGTGGGGAAAAGGTTGGATTTTTCTATTACCAGCACTGGGGAGCAAAGCTAAAGTGGCTTATTACTGGCTATTCTCCAGTATGTATTCCTCCTCCCTGGTCCCCCTCTGCCTATGGACGAACTACAGTTCCACAGTTCCGGAGACTGTAAGTTTCACCAACTGAAAAGGTCTTGGAAACCTTGTATGGAGATGAGAATATAAAAAGCACCTCACTTGCTGAGCAGGGTAACCGATAGAATCCATTTGGACTTTTCCTATGACCAGGTACAGCTGGGAACATGTAACACCGCACTTGATTTTTATAGCAGTAATCCTAGGTAACCATATTTTTATTGCTTTGTTGAGCCTACGTTCTATTTTTACCTGTGACACATTTATACGTATATTTCACGCTATTTCAAGATTTGAACATTTCCCATTAACTTTTCATTTTCCAAATATTCTTTGTCAATTGCACATATAATTAAGTTTGTGATTATTCCTACTGATGCCTGAAAATATGAAATCTTAGAAATGTTGTTTTTCTCATATCTATAGTAATCCAACATATTTTCATAGCAACAAGGCATTTCCTGGTAGCATGGTTTCTATGCCTCCCACGACAGAAGGGCTAAAAAAGGCTTCAAGTAGAGAGACTATGCATTTTTTTTCTAATTGTGACAACATTAAAGCTGGGGTGATGAATAGATCCTAGGGTGACTGCCATGAATCTCCATGTCCTGCTATTTATACCTGTTGTAAATATTCTGCAGAAACAGCACGGACCCACACTCACACTTTGAATTCAAGAATGATGATGCCATACATACACCAAGAGGGTAGGAAAGGTGTATTACTCACAGAACTAGGCTTTGTGGGAAAGCAAGGCAGGCTTCTCAGGCTGGTCTAAAAATGGCTCAGCAAAGCAGGGAAAGAAAACTGCCTTGAGTCTTTTATGGTAGCTAAAGGGTGTAACCGGGGTCGTGATCTCACATATAGCAGGGCTTTTACGGTGTGAATTCCTCCTGGCTCCCCAGGAAGGAGCCCCCAGACCTTGCTATCAGCTTGCTCAGATTCAGGCAGAAGGGGAGAGGGAGGAGTGAGGCTTAACAGTTGTTTGTAATCAAACATCAAAAATGGAGTCAGGCTATTTCTTAAAATGCCTTTACACAAAACCCCTTTGGTGTGGGTGGGACACAGGACTTGTTCTGAACCAATGGAATATATAAAATGTGATGGGATGTCACGTGTGATTATGTGACATGGTAAAGGTGAGGCTGTTGTTCCCGGGACTAATAGCACATCACCTACACACACATGTGACTCCTCTCCTGCCCGGCTTGAAGAAGCGAGCTGCTGTGCTGTGAGCTGCCTACGGAGAGGGCACATGCAGGGACTGTGGACCCCTAGGGACAAGGGCTTCAGGCCTCCTGCTCCAAGGAACTAAATTCGGCCAACCTCCACAACCATATGAGCTTGGGAGATAACCCCGAGCCTCAGATGACATTCCAGCCCAGCTAACACCCTGATTGCAGCCTTCAAGATCCTGACTCAGAATACTCAGTGTCCAGACTCCTGATCCTCGAAAACTGTGAGGTACTTAATGTATGTTGTTGCAAGCTGCAAGCGGATAATACCAGATGCCCCAGTGATTAATATGTATAATATGACTGATAGACCAAGGCATGACATTTTTTTTCTAGACTTCTCCCTGTATCTTTCGATGTGAGGAAAAGATGTCTGATTAAAAAAAAAAAAGATATTTCATAGGATTGTATTTTTATTTTGTTTGAGTAGATGGGAAAGAGACAAAAGAAAGCCAGAGGTGGAGGTCCTTCAACATAATGGAGGGTCTCAGGATGGAATGGAAAGATAAGAACTTTAAGGATGAGAGAAAGTAGGAAACTATTGAAATAAGTTTGGCATCCCAAGTGACCTCAAGCAGGGTTCGGCCCTGGGAGCGGGAGAGACACTACGAAGGGGTAATTCATAAGATGCTTGTGGTAACTGATGGAGGCAGTGAAGAAGGTGGAGGAATCCAAGGGAATGAAGAGATATTTGAGACAGTGTCATGCAGGCAGTGACTAAATTATTGATAGAAATTGGCCAGTCATTGAGAGCTCAATTTGGGGAGAGGATTACTTTTACATAAAACAGGTTGAATTTGAATTGACCAAAAATAGAGTTGGGGTTCAAGACCAAAATTCACTCTTCATAGAATCAGCAGACATGGCAGTGACCGACCTTCAAAGGTCCGTCACTGCCTAAGCTCTGGGCACAAAACTGAAGAACCATCCAGTAAGTAAGTACATACATGCTCTGTCTTTAAGAGGTTTGCATTCTAGTTTAGGCAGACGTCATGGGTGCATTCATACATGCATGCTGGGTACGAGTTCCGTGATAGAGGTAGGATGAACACATTGTAAAGCAAAAAGGTTGGCAAGAATCTTTCTCATCCTTCAAGACTCAGTTCAGGCTGACTCTTTGGCCAGGCTCTCCCCAGGGCCCTGTGGCCCCGACAAAGCACCCTCGCGTACTTGCCCTCTTCTATGGCGATTGATGTCAATACCTCTATTTTTCTTTTCTTTTCTTTTTTCTTTTTCTTACTAGAATATGAGTTCCTGAGGGCCAGATAGTTTCTTTTCTCTTTCCTTTGTATTCTGATGCCTAGCACAACACTAGTTACATAGTTGCCATCAGAGGATGCTTGTTGAATGTGTTATGGTTGGTGGGGTAATTAACTTGTTTAAGGTGTGATTTGCACAAGGAAGGGGTCCCTAGAAAAAGCCAGAGCCTGAGCGAGGGAAGGCTGTATCAGGTACCTCTTCAACATTCTTTTTATAAAGCAAGTCTGTCAGCTCCCATGACACACAATGTGATGGGCCCATTAAGGCTTTGCTTTTTTATAAAAAGTGACTTTAGATGTGTGGAATGTCAATTTGGCATTTTTATCCAAGAATGCTCATTACCAGCTCAGGAGGTGTCTCCCTGTGGGCACATGTAACCCTACACACTTGAGAGGCCTTCGTGACTCAGATATTCGTCCTACCACCAGCAGTCTGGAGGAGTGTCTCCGCCATGTTAAGTATGCATGCTTCCAGTGTCTTGAATCGACATGCAGCATGTGGGGGCTTATGGAAATCAAGTAAAATATTAGAAAAAGGTCAGAGAAATAATTAATTTGACCCAAGAAATAATTACCTTTATGAATGAGAAGGTCCCTTCTGTGTTCCTCTTCATTCTTTCTGTATAATGAAGACTATAACTTCTGATGTTGCATATTGCTTTCTTTCCTCAAAACCTCAAAAGACAGATTTTGCAAATGTTTTCTGAATGTTTGAGTTGTTTTGCCACCAAAAAAAAAAAGTGCTTCTCTATTTGGATTTAATATTGCAGATTTTTGTTTCATTGAAGTGATATGTTTAAAATTGCAAAATGAGCGTAGAGCATTTTCTGTTTCTTGGTGTTGAAATCTTCCTAAGCGACACAGAAAGTGGCAAAATGAAGTGGAGTGCTACAAAAGAATATACCCTAAAGGAAGTATCTGCTGAGTGGAGAAAGTAGTGCTGGTTAAGTGAGAATATCCAGGCTGTGGATAATCCAAGCTAAGCATTTACCCACATTCATTTAAACTGTTGCTTGTTGTCCCCTGGGACTTGGATCAATTCCTGTACGGGTTCTAGTGTAAGGAAAGCCACAAGGAGAGTTTAAGATTTGGGATGATTTACTTCTCCCTAGTGCTATTGGTAAATTCCTAAAAGAAAAGATATGGATGAAGATGGTCTAACCAAATGTATATAAGAAAGAAATATGTTTTTTTAAAAAGTGGTCATTTGTGCCTTTGATTTATACCCAAGTCCACTGATGGTTGGTATAGCCACGTACTCTATCTTAGCTGACCTTAGTCTAAATAGCAACAGGGAGGGTCACCTGGGTGGCTCAGTCCTTAAGCATCCGCCTTCTGCTCAGGGCGGGATCCCGGAGTCCTGGGATCGAGCCCCACATTGGGCTCCCCCTCTGGGAGCCTGCTTCTTCCTCTCTCCCACTCCCCCTGCTTGTGTTCCCTCTCTCGCGGGCTGTGTGTCTCTGTCAAATAAATAAATAAAATCTTAAAAAAAAATAGCAAAAGGGAGGCAGAAATTTAACAGGTCACAATATTTGGGTTTCATTAGAGTGTCTCTTATTAGTCACTCTGCCTGGAAAAAGGCCAATCCAGGGTAAAAGATCAGATTCTTGATGCCTCCCCACTGAAGTCAACTGATTAACACCCCTTCAAGGCAGAGGTTGTTGTTGATCTGAGACCAAGTGGGAAGGGAAGGAGATAGAAATCTATAGCTAGAAACCAAATATTTTTATAATCAAAGGTCATATCTAAATGAAGATCTCTATCGCCTGGAAGCAAAAATACCTGAAGCTTAATAAATTGTTAAGGAGAGCTATAATCTCCTTTGGAAATATCCTGGCCACTAAAATTTCAGCCACTTAAAGTGGTCTGCTAAAGCATCAGGATATTCTGCAAGGTCTGTTTTTATGCCATTCACTTCAAGTGTGATCGTAGAGAAAAATGTACAGGGCTATATATAGCCAGAACAGAACAATGCTGTCAGATTGGCTGATTAGACAATATTCTTTTCCCAGGGCAGGGAATCGTCTCTTTTCTCTCCAACTGAATATACACAGTGTGGACTAATACCTCTTATGTTTAATTTCCTATTCTCCCTTTTATCCAAGTGGAAATTTTATTATTGTTAACCTGTCCTTTCTGTCCTTTCTGTATTCACTATTTTAGGGTTGGATCCCTAATCTCTTAGTCCTATTTTGGAAGAAGCCATATCTGCACCTGATGAAGAGGACAGCACGTAAGCCGAGGATTTTGTATATGAATCTAAGGCAGAAGAGATTTTAGACTTTCTTCAGGAAGGATATAAATATGTTTGTGTAGGTATTAGCATTTCTACAAATACTTTTAGACATTGGGCAGCCAAAGAGGTAAACTGTAATAGTCACCAAGGTTGACTTCTCAATATCCCATTCCAAATGATTAGCACAAGGTAATCATGTCATCTCATTTCCCTTGTCAATCCTAGGCAATGAAACTTCAAGGGAATATTACTATGGTGCTTCTGGAAAATGGCTGCCCGCTTCTTCCAAAGATATGCAAAAATTATATGGTTTCATTGCTGACTCTGGAAGCTGCAGCTCTGGTTGTATGTAACATGAAATTTCTGCAGCTATTTTGCAACACTTTGAGGATTGATTCATCACAAAGAGGAGGGAGATGAACAGGAATCGTAGAAATGTGAACTTGGAGTCTCTGACTATGGACACCATGTAAAATAGTACAGTTCATTATTGTTTAATCCAACTGGAATTGGGTCTTTTCTTATTCGAAGTCAAAAAATACTAGCTCATGAATAGGTTATGCATGGGCTATTTTGGTTCCCTTAATACAGTGGGGCCTAGTGTTTTATTTGGTCTGCATATATCTGCTGGGTATACATCAGAAATAGAGTTGCCAGGCTTAACAAATAAAAATACAGGATACTCAGTTAAATTCGAATTTCAGATGGACAAATATTTCATGGAACATATACTGAAATTTAAATTTAACTGGGCATCTATATTTTACTTGGCAACCCTAACAAGGATACCTTGGTGATAAGGTATAAATAGATATTTTTGATGCCCCAGGCTATTCTGGCTACTTACTGGAAAAGAAGACCATATTACTTATGGATGACAGTGCAGATAAAAAGCAAGTCAGATTCTTTAGCACTCCTGTTTATACCGGGGGTAGGGAATTTAGATTATGTGTTGGCAATTTTTTTTCTATAAAGAGCCAGATAATAAATAGTTTAGGCTCTGCAGACTCTACCGTCTTTGCTATAGCCATTCCTCTCTGTTATTGCAGCTTGAAAGATGCCATAGACAATATATTAATGAGGAAGTATGGCTACAATTCAATAAAACTTTACTGAAGAAACAGATGAGCTATATTTGTCTTGCAGGCTGTAGTTTGGTGATCCCTTGTCTAGATCATCCAATGGGAATTGGTGATGAGACATGACTTGCTTATCCAATCCCAGAACACTCTCTTAATACTTCATCTCTGATCCTATAATGTGCTAGGTTGAGTTGCTGACTTCGAGAATTTGTGTAAAGACCCATTTAAAACTCTTGTAGAGCTCAGGGCAATCTTTATAGCTTCTATTTTTGCCCATATGCCAAAACCTTGATTAAATAGAACCTTCCTTTTCAATACAGAAATGAAGTGAGGAATTAGAGGGAAATGGAAGCAGCAAATGAAATTATAGGGATTGCAATGCAAGAGGCAAGATCCATTGTCCTAGTGTTAATCATCTCTCTCTGAAATAAATGTACTGCAAGATAAGAACATTTTAGATTCGGAGCGACACAATATAAAGAAATACCAACTCTATGAATAGTAGTAGATCATCAGAACAGGGTACTATGAGCAAAGTTTACTTGTGAATCAATAGCATACCCAGGTTCAGTAAATCAGAAACATTAAATTCCAATTCATGATGTAACAGACTAACTCTGGATCACGGACAAAAAGTTAAATAGATGAAAGGGATGATAATAAATAGGGAGAAAATGAGGCAAAGGTAATATATTTCTTTTAAGGAGATAACAGAGCGCAGATTGACCTATATTGCTTAGCATAATACTCTCTAGTTCCATCCAAGCTAAGCAAAATAAGTCAATCAGAGAAAGACAATTATCATATGATCTCACTCATGTGGAATTTAAGAAACAAAACAGAGGATCATTGGGGAAGGGAGGGAAAAATAAAACAAGATGAAATCAGAAAGGGAGACAAACCATGAGACTCTTCTTTTTTTTTTAATTCAATTAGCCAACTTATAGTATATCATTAGTTTCAGATGTAGTGTTCAATAATTTATCAGTTTTGTGTAACATCCAGTGCTCATCGCATCACGTGCCCTCCTTAATGACGGTCACTCAGTTACCCCATCTGCCTCTCCCACCTCCCCTCCAGCAACCCTCAAGTTTGTTTCCTGTAGTTAAGAGTTTCTCCTGGTTTTTCTCCCTCTCTGATGACTTCCCATTCAGTTTTCCCTCCCTTCCCCTATGATCCTCTGCCCTGTTTCTTATGTTCCACATATGAATGAAACCATATCACAATTGTCTTTCTCTGATTCACTTATTTCGCTCAGCATAATCCCCTCCAGGTCCTAATATTCCATTGTACGTATGGACCACATCTTCTTTATCCACTCTCTGTTGATGGACATCTCAGCTCTTTCCACAATTTGGCTATTGTGGACATTGCTGCTATGAACCTTGGGGTGCATGTGCCGCTTTGGATCATTACATTTGTATATTTGGGGTAAATACCTAGTAGTGCAATTGCTGGGTCATAGTATAGCTCTATTTTCAACTCTTTGAGGCACCTCCATACTGTTTTCCAGAATGGCTGCACCAGCCTGCATTCCCACCCACAGTGTAAGAGGGTTCCCCTTTCTCTGAATCCTCACCAACATTTGCTGTTTCCTGACTTGTTACTTTTAGCCATTCTGACTGGTGTGAGGTAGTATCTCATTGTGGTTTTTATTTGTATTTCCCTGATACCAAGAGACTCTTAGGCATAGGAAACAAATAGCATTGCTGGAGGGGAGAAGGGTGGGGTGATGGACATTAGGGAGGGCACGTGATATAATGAGCACTGGGTATTATATAAGATTGATGAATCACTGCACTCTACCTCTGAAACTAATAATACACTATGTGTTAATTAATTGAATTTAAATTTTAAAAATCTTAAAGAAATTTTTAAAAAATGAGATAACAGCTCATGAACACAATCTATAACAAAAAATAATAGCAGAAATTGTTCCTGACCTGAAAATAGCATGGTTCAAGAAATCTTTGAAAAGCTTGATTATCTAGCCATATTCATAATATATTTTAAAATACCTTGTAAGCATCCAAGTAAATTAAGAAATGAGTATAACTTATACTGACATTGGACCTCTTTCCACAGGATTAGTTTCCAGAAAACAATAAAATAAAAATTTCTACCTGCACTATCTTTGGGTAGCCAAATTAATTTTCATGGGTGAAATGTACAGCAAGATGTTTTAGATGTTTATAGAAAAAGAAGCAGAATTTCTATCAAGTTATCCTTCTTACATAGATGCCTTTCAATTACTAAAGCAAAGTTAGAATCTAAGAATAGGAGGTTGTAGATAAAAGAGACTAATGATAAATATTTAAGCCAGATAAGCCAATAGAATTACTTAAATATTTATAGAATTTGGTTTCAAATTAAGTACGTAAAAATTATGTGGGAAAAAAAACCCTGTGTTTGGAAAGAGTTTTTTAAAAATACAGATTTAAACACCCTAAATTATTTTACAGAAAACAAGGAAAATGCAGGGGAGTGAGAAATGATGACCAGATGGATATAGAAAGAAAATAAAAACCCTGAGATTCTCCTTAAATAATTATAAACTTTAAAAATCTGCTTATTTCAAAATTAGATAAATATAATTTTGAGCACTTAAAAACACAAGATACTCACTAATAAAATTAAAAATTGAATACATACCATCTAAGTTATTGCAGAAATTATAGACAAAATAGATTGTTTGTATAGCCCCTTCCCCTCCCCCAAATAGACTTGAAGAACAAAGGAAAAGTGGTCTTTAAGAAATACACCACATGAAGATAATAATGTCCGAATGAAAACTAGCCCTTTAAATGTTACTGCTCTCCAAATTATATATGAGGAGCAGCATAAAAGGGGAATCCTGCTTCTTACATATTTTCAGACTTAGTCCAAAACAGAACGGAAGCTTTCCTCTTCTCACACACCCTTTGATCCTGCTCTTCATTTTCTCCACCCATCTCTATGTCTCACCTCATGTCTGCTTCATAGTGTTACGTTTTTTGCACCAGTCTCCCCTCCTGGAGACATCAACCATGATGACAGCAATGGTGTCTCAGCATTGTGAGGCCCAACTCCTAGAGCCCTCTGAAACATCAGTCCCCATAACTGTTTTCCTAATATTTTTACTGGCGGTAAAAATATTATAAGAAGGTATGAAACTAAATGTAAAATAAAACTCACTAAAAGATAAGAATAGTCATATGAATTAAAGAACAAAACTTGGCCACACACTGTGAATAATTAAGGCATGTGATGCAGTGTGGTTGCAAATAAAGACCGAGGTAAAGATATATTTGGCAAATACTGATAGAAGTGTAGCAGATGTATTTCCAAGACCAAAACATTAAATAAAATATTCACTATAAATTAATAATCCATTTTAAAGTCTTCACAAAAATTAACTCTAGTGTGTTAAATTTCATATTAAAATATGATATTAATTATATTAAAATATATAAAATGACAACAGGTAGAAATACAAGGAGAAATCAACATTTCAGATCAAGTTTATAAAAAGGGTTCACAGCAGATATGAATGGTTAATTACTAAAAATATCCTTCAGTGATGCTGACTTTATGAAATCTATCCTAGGCCTTTATGACAATGAAGATGCTAATAGCATTAAATAAAATAATTTAACCATAATAATAAATGTCAGGCATTTTTCTAGATATTCTAAAAATATTGTCTTAATTAACTATCACACTCGCCTGGCCAGGTAGACATAACATCCATTTGAAGTGTAAAGTAGCTGAGATTACGAAAGGCTAAACTAACTTATCCTGGATCATAGAGTCTTTCAAAGAAGTGGGCAAAATTTGAAACTGTATTTGTCTAATTCCAGGGCTCGTGCTTTTTCTATCATGCTGTGATGCATCTTATGCTCAAAGACTTTCATCACTATAGTAGGAATAGAATGAACATAAATCGTGGCTCCTCATTGAAATATTACACAATAATAAAAATGTTTATTAATTCTTGGTTATTTTTATAAACACTGAATAGGAAATTGAATACAATTTAATCCTAACTATGCAAACAAAATAGGAACATTGCGTTTCTTAAGAAACCTTTTTGTATTTTCTGTAGAATGAGTAGATTTTCCTTTAAAAATTAGCTCCCAAATCCACTGGGGTTTGGTAGCATTTTGGTAGGTATCAGGGAACTTAAAATAGGAAGATTTTTGGCACACAGGGTCTAGTATTGCAGAAGAGTTGAATAAGGCACTGACCCATAGAGAAACACAGCCAAAAAGATTTTTTTAAATGGGAAGACACCCTACCTCCAATTTTTCTGACCTCGGATTATTAATGCTATCCTTCAAGAATATTATTTTATTTAAAAAACCTGTTTGTAAGTAACTTTATGACAAATTTTGTTAAAAAAGCAAATATTGCTTTTTACGTTTAGATGTCTGAAAAATAAAATGTCTTCCAAGCAAGCCATTATTCGTTCTATTTTTGTGAAGACAATTTAATGAGAAATTTAAAACAAGCTCTCCCTATTGGAGACTAGCTGACAGATTACCATCATTCTGGGCAGACTTGCAACATTGTAGTGAGGTTTGTTTCACAGCATTTGGCCTTATTCAGCCCTTATGGAGCTAACGTGGGTATTGGGTCTTATCGAACATATTCTATGTAGCGCAGAGGAGGGCTTACAGCTCTGGAGAGAGCACTGAAGAGCCTGGATACTTAGATTCAAGGAAACTGACCTACTTGCAAGGACAAAGACAGGCCAGGATAGGCTTTTATTTCTTTCCCCAGTAAAGGCTTGTATTCCTTTTGCACCTAATTAGATGAATAACTGATTTTATCATCAGTTTGCAGTCTCCCCCCTACAGAGAGTAGAGCCGGAAACATACTAATACTCCCATCAGCAATTTTTATTTCAAGCCTGGAGTTTTAATCTGATGAAAGATGTGCCAAGATGAGGAATCCTGCTTCAAGTTTTATATTGCAGAGAGAGCCTTTTTTTTTTTTTTTTCAAACTAGAACCCTCACCTATTGCTTTTCACTGCGTGGATGTATATCAGGGCATGCTGAGCTGGCCATCTAAGGCTATGCAAATCCCTCTAACATATATAAAGCCTGCCTTTCCTCTCGACTCTGATGTAGTGCGGTTCGTGTTCACAGCTCCTACATCAATGGTTTGCAAAATCCATGAGAGCATGTCAGTGCCAGAGTTAGCATGCCGTTCTGATGACTACCTTCCAAACCAAGTCACCTTCCCAGAGGACACAACCATATCTCTTGCTCTAGACATCTCCAAGGCCAATGACTCTGACCACCTAGTGATGCCCCCCAAATTGTACAACCCCTATTTGTGAAAGCCACCAATCTATGTAACTGTTTTTTTTTTTTTAAGATTGATTTATTTATTTGAAAGAGAGATGGGGGAGGGGAAGAGGGAGAGGGAGAGCAAGAATCCTCAAGCAGACTCCCCATGCAGAGTGGAGCCCGACTCAGTGTTCCATCCCCAAACCCGATATCATGACCTGAGCCAAAATCAAGAGTTGGACTCTTAACTGACTGAGCCACCCGGGCGCCCCCAACCTGTGTGGCCTTTAATAAATACTTCTCACAGTTAATTAACAGGGGTTGGGGTTCTGCTTAACAAGTACCGAATGTTTAACATTTTAATAATGAAAAATTGATTCAGGATCTATTTTCAATTTTGAAAAACACTCAAGAGATGCCCTAAGAAGAAGTAGGGAGACAATAGGAGTAGGAGGCCAACCCACAGTAAATTTATGAAGTTAATTGTGGGGTACAACTGGACAGTGGAGTTTCTAGGAATATTCTAGTTACAAGATGGAGAGAACATGTGAGAAATGGCTCTCCAATTCAATTCTTCTTTTCTTTCAGTTTTTTCATAGCTTGCAGAGTTTTGGGTCAATATCCAATGTGTATTGTACAAGAGACTGTACATTGTATTAAAGTAATCTAGCCCATGACCAACCAGTTTTATTTCCATCAGAGGGAGAGATCACGGTCTGACACGCCAGCCAGCAAAATGACAAAGCCTGTCACAGCAAGGAGGATAAAGATAAGCTCTTCCAGCACTTCCTGAATGGAAAATAATAGATGCTTGATCCTTCTAGTCTGATATTACAAAGTTCATCTCTAACCAGTCCCTGATTGCTTTATGTGGAAATGGCTGAGAAACACAATGAAAGAGGTCCCATGAAAGGCAGAGTTTGATACTCACATGGTTCTCATGTGTTATTTCAGTTGGATATTTTGTTTTCTGTAGTTTTCCGAACGGATTCCAAAGCACTACCGGCAAGTGACTATGTTGCAAAGTCAGGAGTTCTAGAAACATTCTGAACAGAAGCAAACTAAAAAGCATGATGTATGGAGAGTGTTATTGGTCACCTTAGCTATGCAACAGATGTGTGTGAGGCAGGAAGCTTGCTGGTAGGTGGCATCTCAGTTTACTGCCTGGTCTGAGTACTTCGGTTAAACTTGGATCTGCAATAGAGAATCCGTTGTGTAGATGCAGCAAATGCAACGAGTGAGAAACAGAGAGTACTATTACAAAATTACTGCAGAGACAGACAGACAGACAGACAGACAGACACACACACAGAAACACATTCACAAGTGGTGTTTTCTTATCTTTTGAATTCATTTCCCTCCTAAGAATTTCCAGAGATGCTGACCTCAATACTTTTCACCTGAACTTTTGCAATACCTTTTAAATTATTTCCCAATTCCTAGGCCACTTTCCACAATATACAAAAATTACTATCACTAGACATAGATTTAATCATGTTACTTAAAATCTTCAAAACAAAATCTACATTCATAACTATGGTAATATTTAAGTCAGACGAGGGCATTTTGCTGCCTCCAGTAAGTTAATAATTTATTAGTCCTTCAAAGCAATAGTCTTAATATTTGTTTATGGATTATTTATGTATGAGGCTGAGCACCCATGTGAAAAGGGGGAGAAGAAAGCACTCAGCTTCCCTCCGATTATCACACTTAATTCAGCTCTGGTCCCAGACTTGCATACCTTGTTTTGTCAAATGAAAGTCCTATTACTAACCAAAGCAAAAAATTTTTTTTAAAGATTTTATTTTTTTATCTGACAGAGAGACAGCCAGCGAGAGAGGGAACACAAGCAGGGGGAGTGGGAGAGGAAGAAGCAGGCTCATAGCGGAGGAGCCTGATGTGGGGCTCGATCCCAGAACGCCGGGATCATGCCCTGAGCCGAAGGCAGATGCTTAACGACTGAGCCACCCAGGCGCCCCCAAAGCAAATTTTCTTAAGAGGAAATTAGAATACCCCCAGAATATTCCTATGATGTAACAATTTCACTCCTATGCATTTGCCCCAGAAAATGAAAACATATGTTTACAAAAAAGAATTGTACGAAAATATTTGTAACCATCTTACTTATAATTGCCCCACACTGGAAAATAAAGTCCTAATATTTCTCAGCAGAAAAAAGAAAAAACACATTGCCATATATTCACACAATGGAATACTACTCAGTAATAAAAAGAACAAAGCAACATGGATGAATCTCAAAAAAGGTACATTAAGTGAAAGCAACTAGGCATAAAATATGTATACATATTGTATACATTCCTTTATATCAAACCCGAATACAGGCAGAACTAATCTATTGTGAAAGGACAGCTAGTGTGTGTGAGAAAGAATTAACTAGAAGAGACTTATGGAGCTCTGTTGAAGATGGAGATGTTCTTTATCTTGTTGTGGGAGATGATTTCACAGGCAACGACAGTTGTCAAAATCTATCCAACTGAACATATAAGATGCATGTACTTCATTTTATGCTAATTTTATCTCAGTAAAAAAGACAGTTATGAGCCATTTATTGTTGCTTGAAGGTATCTCTCTGGGGTATCATCCTCTGTCTCAAGTAGCTAATGAGTTTTCTCTAGCACATTCAGATTTTTTTTTCCTGAGAGGAATTCCAGTAAATATGTTTTTCTGTATATCGTTACTTTCTAAGAAGTTACTAGCACCCAGTGATCTTTCACAGCCCCATATAAATAAATGCATTGAGCAACTACCCAGCTCGTGTTGTCCTAATGCGGTCTCCCTAGCTGACGATCCCGACAAACTTATCCCAGCCTGCCATTCTAGGTTCATCACCAACACTGCTCACGATAGAGCCTGTATTTATTTCAGCCACTAAGGACAGCTGATACTTCCTGAACATATCTTTGCAATTTATCCAGTGATGCATACAGAGCATGGCTGCCTGGGTGGGAATCTCCCCTTCCACATTCACTACCTTTGCAAATGTTGCTAGGCTACCTCACTGCTCTACCCCCATTTTAACTCATGTGAATTGGGAATATAGAACCTAACTCTTACGATTTTATGAGTATTAAATGAATGTGTGTGGGTGTAATTTAAAACAGAGTCTGACAGCGACACGTGGGTGGCTCAGTCGGTTAAATGTCTGCCTTTGGCTCAGGTCATGGTCTCAGGGTCCTGGGATTGAGCCCCATGTCAGGCTCTCTGCTCAGCAGGGAGCCTACTTCTCCCTCTCCCTCTGCCTGCCACTCCCCTGCTTATGCTCTCTGTCAAATAAACAAATGAAATTGTTTAAAAAAAAGTGCCGAGTCTGACATATAGTCTCTTATAAGTGTTAGTTATTAATATTTCAATGTTATTTGTGATTTCATGCATTTGCTCTTATTTTTAAAATTCATCATTTATAATTTTCCATCTCATTTACTTTATGTAAAGGATTATCTTCTTAGCTTGGACTTCCTTAAAAAAGGGAATTTACACTTTTTTGCAAAAGTTAAGTTTGCATGGAACATGGAAGCATATAAATGGAATGAATCATGTTCATGAAAACTTTTGAGATATTCATTCTTAATTTTTTTTCATTCACAGGATAATGTTAAGATTATTATGAAACTGATGTTCTATTTCCTAGAGTTTTATTCATGAGTATGCCTAGAGTATGCCTTCATGCTAAGATTGCCCATTTATCTCTTGCATTTTCTTTTAGTATTACTGTTTCAGCACAGGTGAGTGAATGAAATACTGGGGGAATATTTGCTCTGTCACTCTGGTAGCTGTCTCTACATTCCATCTGCTCGCAATTTTCAAAAATCTCAGTCTATAGGTTTTCTCCTCTATGCTTTCTTCTCTCTCTCTCATGTAGCACTTTCTTTGTTTAAGAATATTTTGTAGGGGCGCCTGGGTGGCACAGTGGTTGGGCGCCTGCCTTCGGCTCAGGGCGTGATCCTGGCGTTGTGGGATCGAGCCCCACATCAGGCTCCTCCACTATGAGCCTGCTTCTTCCTCTCCCACTCCCCCTGCTTGTGTTCCCTCTCCCGCTGGCTATCTCTGTTAAATAAATAAATAAAATCTTTAAAAAAAAAAAAAAGAATATTTTGTAATATAATGACAACATTTTAGGGCTAACAACTTCACATGGAAACTTTAAATGCTTGGGTTACTTGTTGCTTTTTTTCCTTTCTTTGTGTAACAGTTTTATTGTGGTATAATTTACTTACCACCCATTTGAAATACACAATTCAATGGTTTTTTTGTATATTCACAGAACTGTGCATCCCTTTCCACAATTTTAGAAAAATCTCATCACACTCCAAAGAAAACCTGTTCCCATTAAAAATCATCCTTCATTTCTCACCAATATTCCACGCCCAGCCCCAGGCAACTACTAATCTACTAATCTCTATAGTTTTGCCTCCTTGGACATTTCATATAAATATAATCATACTAGAGAGTTGTTCTTTAAATAATTTGAATATAGTTTCTTTTCTTTTTTTTTTTTTTAAAGACTATTTATTTATTTATTTGACAGAGAGAGAGACAGCCAATGAGAGAGGGAACACAAGCAGGGGAAGTAGGAGAGGAAGAAGCAGGCTCATAGCAGAGGAGCCTGATGTGGGGCTCGATCCCATAACGCCGGGATCACGCCCTGAGCTGAAGGCAGACGCTTAACCGCTGTGCCACCCAGGTACCCCTGAATATAGTTTCTTGCTCTTGGCACAATGTTTTCAAAGTTCTTTCACATTGTAACACATATCAGTACTTTTTAGGGCTGACCATTCCATCATACGTATTCGCCACATTTTATTTATCCATTCATCAAGTAATGGGCATTTGAGTCATTCCCATTTTGTGGCTATTATGACTAATGCTGCTATGACGTTCGTGTACATAAATTTTGGTGTGGACATATGTTTTCATTTCCCCTGGATAGATAAGTGGGGTGGAATTGCTGAGTCATATGGGCATTCCCTTGTCTCAGATTCTCTGCCTCTTAAATACACAGTCATCCTTCAAAATCCAACTGCATTTTCACTTCTCCACTCTCTCAAGAAGAGTTAGTAAATCACTGCATTTTATCTGCTTTCATAACATGTTGTACATAAATGTATTGAGTGTTTTCTTGTTGTTATAATTATCAGGTAATAAATCTGTCTCCCCACTCATTGTGAGTCACTGTGTGTAAGGAAATAAATTTTATTCATCTCCCCCCCGCCCAGTACCTAGCTCATAATTTTCAATAAATGGTCAAATAATAAACTGAGCACAAGTGAATAATTTGTGACTTTAGTCCAGTTTAATAATTAAATTCATCAGCATTACACACTGTGGGTCAGGCACTGTATTGTGCCCTGACGGTACACTGATGGGTAAAAAGTGGTTCCCGTGCAGGAGGGCAAAAATAGAGAAAAAATGCACAGGAAGTTACCATGCAGACACCCTGCCCATATTGGCTCACAAGCCCATGCCCCTTGCTCCTGATTGCCTGTGCTCTGCAGGAAAGGAGATGGGGAGAAATGGGGGAATGAGACAGGACTGTTGGAGCAGGAACAGGCCTGCCGAATGGAAACTGAAAGGTGATGAATTGTAGGAGGCCCCAAAGTAGACAGATGGGCAGGAGCTTGGACTTGAGAATAGCAGCTTTTTCAAATACGATGAGATTTGTATTTATTGCAAAGGCAGAGGCGAAATTCTATTTAGAGGCAACCTACTCACCAAAAGTGTTTTTAGCTGGACCAAAATATGGGCAAGAGGGCAGTGGAAAACAGTGGAGCCCAGGTTAAATCTGGAGATGTTCACAAGTTATTTAATCCCAGCATAACACACATTCATTGAGCAAATACAGGTTACACACTGTGTTGGCCCTTGGGAAACAAGGGTGAATAAGAAAATTTCCTAACCACTATATGCATACACACCTATTGCATGCATATGTATATCATTTCCTCCTTTGTGAGGCACCATTGCAAAGTTAATATTAGCTTTGGGGCGGGGGAAGCACTGTGCTAAACACAAAAGTCAACTGTCAGGTTTGTTCCAATATTTAGAACGTAATAATATGAAAAAGGTATGTTCTAAAATTGAGGAAAGGTGTTGTACAATATACTATATATGCTACATGTACGTATAACATACTTATGCTATATAAAATTCCTAAATAAATGAATCTGAATGCACTGAGTGGGAAGTGTTTTTTACACATGATCTCACCCATTCTTTACATTCACGACCACAGTATAGTAGGGAACTGGGATTAAGCATGTACAACGTGCTGATATATTTTCTATGCTATTTTACCAAAAACTCTACCAGGTAGGCACTATATTACAGATGAGAAAACAGAGGCAAAGTCATTTGCCAAGGTCCCTGAATTACTGGCCCACAGTCATAGAATGAGTGGGCGAGTCAAAATATTGACTCAGACAGTACCTGAGTATCTATGCTCTAACCATAGACAAATACTACTTTCTATATAAGGTGGATTTTATACTTATTTTACAAATGAAGCAATTGGAGGTGAGAGGGAGTGAAGGATATTCATAAGTAATTCAAAAGAAGTTCATAAGAAGTTAAACCCGAATTTTAACTCAAAATCGTGGATTCTAATATCTGCATTTTTTACTATATTTTTGCTTCACAATAAAGCTTTGTGAATGAGTGATTGAATAAATATGCTACTATAAAAATTATTTTTGTTTTAAATAGATCTCTTGGCAACATATAGTCTTAAGTCTCTGTGGTGTTTATCTTTAGGACTGTGCTATGCTGGCCTGGGGATACATTTAGGGATGGGAATTTCTCATGATACCTTTCAAATCACACTTGAAGGAACTTGGGAACAATCTTTGTCCTGAAACACATTGTCCCTTAATGTTAAGCTGTATGTCATTAGTATGGACTAGCACATTCGGCTTATAAAAATATATCTGTAACATTTTAGCCTTTAACATACAGTGAGTTTCAAAGTGCTTCACATATTCATTATTATCACAAAGGCACATTTGGTTTCTTTCTTTTTCTTTTTTTTTTTAAGATTTTATTTTTTATTATTTATTTGACAGAGAGAGAGACAGCCAGTGAGAGAGGGAACACAAGCAGGGGGAGTGGGAGAGGAAGAAGCAGGCTCATAGCAGAGGAGCCTGATGTGGGGCTCGATCCCATAACGCCGGGATCACGCCCTGAGCCGAAGGCAGACGCTTAACCACTGTGCCACCCAGGCGCCCCCACATTTGGTTTCTTGATTTGAGTGGGTTAGAAGAACAGTCTGCTTGAGAATATATGCTAATGATGGTTTTGTTGTGTGTAGAAATTCATGTGGAACACCCTCGCTGTTGAACTACAAAACACTTCCAACTTATAAACAAGAAACTAGAGCAAACACTTTTTTAAAAGTGACAATAAAGTCATTATTAAGAATATATTCTGACCTTAGAAATTTAAACTCTGTGCTTGTTTATTCTCTTTTGCTCACTGTGGGAATATTTTTTTTTTTGTCTTGAGAGTATTACCTTCCAGCTTTCGTAGAAACTTTTTCTTGAAGTCATAAAGAACAATGTACTTTTTGCATACAATCAGTAATTTCTCAGTACCATAACAGCATATTGAGGGGGAAATAGAATTAACCTAGAATATTTTTAAGGGCTTCATTCTTTGGTTCAGGTAAAGGATTTCATAGAGTTAATCTTTCCTTTCTCAGGAATGTATAAAAAGATGCATTAGTTCCCAATTGTAACAAATCACCACAAACTAGGTGGTAAGACACCTAATCACAATAATGTTCAACAACACAAGCTTATTATCTCGCAGATCTGGAGGTCAGAAGTCTGAAATGGACTTTAATGGGTTAAAATAAGGGTGTTGGCAGGGCTGTGTTCCTTCTGGAGGTTCTAGGGGTTCATCAATTCTTTTGCCTTTTCCAGATGCTATAGGCCAACTGCATTTCTTGGCTGGTATCCTTTTCTACCATTTTCAAAGCCAGAATCACAGCACCTCCAAATCTTTCTCGGACTCTCTTGCTTCCCTCTTTTACTTCGTAAAATCTCTAGTGATTACATTGACATCATGCGTGCGCCTATCACAGTAGAATAGCAGCAAGTATTAGCAATTTTGGTCTTTTTATGATATGAAGTGGGCCACCAGCCAGAGAGAAGAAAGCTGATTAAATACTCTGATGATTGGATATACTGTTGCAAGATATGTCAGAATATTAGCTTTTGGTGAAATTCAGTGATGAGCTTATTCTTCTAGGACTGTACACTTCAGAGTCAAATACCAGGAGGCCTAACCTCCCACGGGAAGCCAGAGCTATCATTTGTCAACATGCCTTATTAACCAGCTGTTCTTACAGCACTTGAGTTGATGATACTAAATAATCAGGCAACTTCTTTTTTACCTCTTGATATTAATATTTCAGGCATATTCATGAAGATGTTCTTAAATAGCTGGTGGTATGAAACATCTCTAATTCAAATTTCGAATTTGTTTTAGTTGAAGTCACATATGTATTTCAATATTAGAAACAGAACAAGAAGAAAGCCAGCAAGAAAGGAGAAAGTTACATGATATCTATAAAATACAGGATACGTTAAGGTCTCTAGGAACTTGGAGAAATTGAAAAATATTTCAGTCCCTAGAATATCATCTAATTTAAGAAGGATTTCAAGCATACCAGAATATTTAAGAAGCATTATAAAACACATTTAAAAAATAAGGACTTTTGTAAAAAGATATTTTTATCTCATAGCACATTCCAGTCGTGAAGAGAAGGATTATAGTCCTCCTCTTTGCTCAGTGGAAAGGATGGTGATGACAATGAATGATGTTTGCCTTGGGTACGGGAACAAGGGAGTGGAGTCATATGGATCACACATTTGCTCTCCCTTTGTTTAATGTTTTGTCTGGATTCTTCTGAATGAACATACCAAAAAATATTAGGCTTTGTTGAAAACATGTAGTTCTTAATATTATTTCTATTTTCTTAGTACCATTAAAAGATAGAGTGGGTTCTTCTCTTCCTCCAAGGAAGTTGACAGTTATCTTGCCAAAAATGCATTCTATTAAATGCATTCATAAAGATCATGGGAGAAGTATATTACCTTTTCTTATTATCATTTCCAAAGTTATTTTATTATGACCACAGAAAATAAGAAGTCCAACAGTTTCCTTATATGGTTTTATAAGGGTGAATGACAAGATGTTTTATTTTTAAAATATTAAAAAAATCCCAAAAACTAACTCAAAAGGAAGAAAAACAAGCAAAACATTCTGAAGGGGGCCACCAGAATACATTTCATGATAGGGAAAAAACTGTGAAAAAGAGGATATCAAGTACAACCCTGGGAAAATAAAAAAAAATCAAAATACATGAAAGAAAAAATTTTAAAAACATGAAAAATCATGAAAAGACATAAGTAATCATAGGAAATAAGTCTTGAAGAGTAATGAATGTTAATTAATGTTCATTAACTACACATGTCAAGAATGACATATCTTGAATATTTAACAACACTAATATGTAACACAGATATTTTGAAATATTTATGTATTATAAAATTTTGTATATCGAAGTGTAAATTAGGAGGCAAGGGATGCATTTAATTGCAAAGAACAAATAAAAAACATTTTCTTTGGACAACATATTCTCAGTTGAATGCAATGGAGCCTCCATATTAATGTAAGGTAAATGGGACAAAATAATGGTGGGCTGCTTCCAGAGAAGGCTACTGAGGATACAATCAAGGGCAGAAGTGTGGAGAGAAGAAGAGGCACAAAAATACAAGTCACATGAGTGTTTAAAGCAGAAACAAACAGAGAAACTATCAAACTGTTTACACCAAAAATCAACTTGGGTTTATTTTCAAGAACATTTTGCAAAATTTTGCTTGGTTCTGTCTTTGTTCTACTTTCAAAAGTATATACTCTTATTCTTGGATTGCTGGTTAGGCATGCCTGAATACAAGGTCTGGGGACAGCGATGGGCTGGTAAACTAGTTCTCTGTAAAAAACAAAACATACAAAATGAAAAAACCTCAATTTATAGAATTTGCCAATTTATATGTGGTAAATTCTTCCACCATGGCTGATTTCCATCTACCATCGTGATGTCGCTGAATGTGAAGTTTGGAAGAGAGGCACAGAATTGGTTGTAGCCAGCTTTAGCAATGCATTATCTGGAATTAATGATTTTGCGTTCTAAAATACATCTGCATAATTGTTGAGAATCATATGGGCAACACATTTCTTCTTACTTTGTGGACTTCTCAAACCCTTGAGTGAGGACAAAGCAGTAGCAAGCATATCATGGGCAGTCAAATAAGTGCAAAAATCTATTTTATACTTAAAGCATTCAAATGAGAAAATCTTTGCTGCCTTTCCGTACCAGTCTGTGCCTCAGACAAACCAACTCCAAGATGGAATTGGAGGTGCAAGAGACTTATTGGGGAGAAACATCTCAAACTAAAGGGAAAAAGAGTAGAATGAAGAGTCTTCAGACCAAAATACAGGTCTGACATCTTAGAAAGAAGAGAAGTTAGGAAGAACTGGATAGGAAAAGACTTAGACTACAACGTAGCTCTGAGAAATTCTTGGCCAGGCTGACCAATAGGGAACACCAGAGCCTGGATTAATCATTAAGGTAGTCCCCTACGGGCTGGAATGGCCCATCTCTAGTTCCCACACTGGGTCCAGTCAGCGGCTAAGAATAACCCATGAGTAGAGTAGCTTATCATGGCAGATGCTCGCAGTAAGCTCCCTTTGAAAGGACATCTGATTGGGACTCCTACATGGCTGCCATACCTTCTTCCTGTAAGATGCAAAAATTATGAGGTCTATGTGGCAGGGATTTTTAACCTCTTTGCTCACTGATATATTACCAACACCTCGAATCAGTGGCATATAGTGGGTGCTTCATAAATACTCATTGAATTAATTAATTATAGCCCATATTGTATAGCCTTATTCATTCATTCATACAGATGTTCGTAAATGTTATTGAGTACTACCTTGCACTCAGTCACTGCATTACAGAGATAACATGTATCTTCTCTCCTCGAGAAACGAACTCAGTTTCTTAGGAGACTAGCAACACCATTATAGCATTCTTGCAATGTTGTTTAAAGTCTATAACAGACTTATGAAGAACATCTGGAAGAATGACAGAGGAAGAGAAGTCAGGCAAAACTTCACACCAGAAGTGGCTCTATCTGATTTTTAAGTCTTCAACAGTTTCATGAAATTTAGATAGATGGATTTTTTTTTTTCTTCTGAGATGAAGGAAAAGGATTCAGGTTAAAACACTGCAAAAGACTATAAGCCCAGCCAACCAAATTTACGGATCTCCCAGCATAGAACCAAGACAAAGCCTGAAGTTATTCACTACAATATACGTTTATTTTGGTAAAGGGAGTCTTTTGGACACTTACAAGATTCTATTTCTCCTAAAGCTCCAGTTCAGTTAAACCTACATTTGTTGGAGGTACCCCTTAGTCAGCTGGTCAAGGGAAAAGATTTATTAACCTCTACTTTGATGGGAAGGGAAAAAGTAAGGGAGAATTAAAGAGCAGAAGCTCATTTCATCTGTCCATCCATCCATCCATCCATCCATCCAACCATCCATCCTTGTTTTGTCTCCTTAGCTATTAAATGCCATGTTTGAAGGTGTATTTTCATGTTTCAAATTAAAAATTCTACTACCGTGTTAATGTGGTATGGGATCTCTTCCTGATTCCCTATGTGCCTCTGTCCCCACCCTTACCCATTCTAGGTTGTCAGGTATTTAGTAATGACATTGGGAGGCAACAAGTGAGGCTTCTATCTGGATGCACCAGCACAGCACAGCTGCTCAGGACCAGACTCGCCTCAAGATTTAAGTCTTTCTATTCAATAGAAGTAATGTTATTGTAATTGGGTTATTGGCATTTTAGTCTTCATTTCATGGGTTTGTTCACTCATTCATTTGCTCAAGCAATAGTCCATATATAACTTCTGGACTGGGAGAAAGTAGAATGCTAGAGGATCATAAAAGAAATATTTTTTTAAAAAGCTGGCATTGAAATGTTATGATCACAAAGCAAGATATTTTGGAATTAGAGTGGTTACAAGTAAGGAAAATTTTACCAGGTTGAGGCCATGGGAGGGGGCAGCTGCGGTGGAGCTGAGGTCTAGATCATTGGCTATGAGGCCTTTGAGGAACTGAGAGGCCAGGGAGTCAGATGGTGGCCACCGGGTGCTGAATTCTGCCGGGATTATGGTAGAACATGGAATAGACATGAATTCTACATCAGGTGCAGGAGTAGGAGTGCGCTATAGAGGAGGAGTGTTAAGTGAGGTCTAGAGATGAGAGCAACAAGGAGGGGGAAAGGATGGTGTTTCCAGAAGAGATGTCTCTCAAAAATGATTTCTTTAGAGAGTCAGTAGCAATGATCAAGAAATAGTGATTGAGATTGAGAAGGACCCAGATCACACCTTCTGATCTTGAGGACTAGAAGACGGAGCAGCCACCAGGTGAGGAAGGAAGCACATCCTTGGTGCAGGGTCAGGTATCAGAGTAAGACTAGGAGGCAAGATAAATGAGGTAGCCCAACTTCCGTTGTTAGAAGTTCACAGTGAGTTTGCCAATGGAGATGGTAAAAAAAATCCAATTTTAACTTAGTCTTCTTCTTATTCGCAGGCTGTGCTTCCTCTGCCCCCACAGAAGCCTGACATTTGGAACTGATTGGGATCCGTTATAGATTGTGGCCACAGTTACATTTGAGGGCACAACTCATTTTGCCTCCCTTCTTATTCATGAACACTAGGATAAAAAATCAGAGTAGGACAAATAGAAAAAGAACAGCAGGCCTAATGGGAACAATAATAAACTCATTTCTCCCTTTTCTTATTATGGTTTTACAGACATGAGATGGATACCTGTATTTTCTCTCCTTGGGTGGGGGGGAGAGAATATGAAAATGACATAAATTTGGTAAGTGCTACCCTATTTTGTGAAACAATTGCTCTCTGCATTAGTAATGCAAGGGACTTTTTGAAAACCCTTTGCAAAGTTGCTTCAGAGATTAAAATGAGTGTTCTTGTCCTTCACTAGCACATGGAAAACTAGTAGTTTCCAGGTTATGTTTGAGGAAAAGTGTAAAATACTCTTCCTCCAACCAGTCTTTTTTTCACCTTTCCTGTCTTTGGATGCCAGTGCCCTTTCCAAGCACCCCATATCTTGTGGCAGCCTGTGGATGCTTATTCCCACTGCAATGACCCACCTAATACTTCTCATTAGAACAGTGTCCTTGTCCTTTCCATTCAATCAGAATCTTACCTATATGGTGTCCCATTTTCTGATTATGTACCTGTATTCTCCTCAGAGGGCTTTTAGCTGCGGTAATTAAATTCAAATGAAGGGATTTTCCAGCACTCAAGGTACTGGGGAAACAGGGTAATATCCCTTAAGTTAGAACAGGAAGACAATTGCTTTCTACATCTACTGCAACCTCCAGTAGTCGTAATATAGGATATGTCCTTTATAAAGAGAGTGAAGCCAAAGCACCTAAACTTCATGATTACAGAATTATTGACAAAGCCCAGAAATCAAGGGATCAAATAAAATAGTTGCTAAAATCAGCTAAACAAAATGTTCCATTCTGGATTCATGTTAATTGGCTAAGGCATTACTCACCAAAGAAAACCTTGGATATAAGATCCAGTCAACAGCGTATCTCAGATACAAGATGCAGAGTTCTTGTCACCATGGAGACAACAGAAAGAGAAGACCATGTCACTATCCTTAAGGACTTTAGCTACAACATAAATGAGGAGGAATATAAAACCTTGTTCCTATTCTTTTTTTAAAGATTTTATTTATTTATTTGACAGGGACAGCCAGTGAGAGAGGGAACACAAGCAGGGGGGAGTGGGAGAGGAAGAAGCAGGCTCCCAGTGGAGGAACCCAATGTGGGACTCGATCCCGGAATGCCAGGATCACGCCCTGAGCTGAAGGCAGACGCTTAACGACTGCGCTACCCAGGTGCCCCGCTTGTTCTTATTCTTAACACCAAGTCCATACGAGTGTAGTGGAAAGTGTGCTGCATGAAGGCATAGCTCACCAGAGAGGTGATTTTTCGGAATATGTGGCTGGCTAATTAACTGTCATGTTTGTATTAATCTTCTTCTAAAATCCACCTTCTTTAATTAAATGTGTTGGCATATATTCCCTCTGAAGTAGTTTGGATATTGAATAAAAAGTTACAGTAACTGTAGTTCAATTGGTATGTTGGTATTGAAGTCAAGAACAGAAACATCATTCATGTTGATATTCGTTTATACATCCTTTCATCCATACTTTCTTAATTATATTTTCAACTAATTTTTATTCAGGGCTCAGCATGGGTCAGGCTTTGATAACAATGATAAGTAATATGTAGTTCTTACTCTTAAAAAATTCTAAAATTTAATTTACCAATGAGTGAAGGCCCTAACTACATTGTAAGAAGAGAGGTTACAGAGTCTTATATGCTGGTAGTATAAACTTGACCAGTTAAATTAGATGCTTTGTAGTTAAGTTTATGGTAGGTGATGCTGGTGTTTCTAAGAATAAAAAGGTATACGCACACACATTTACTTGTGGAAAAAATAATAACAAAATGATGACATTAGGAACTCCAGAAAGCTGTCAAAGAAAACCAGAGCTGGAGAGTAGTTAAATGGTAGAAGCAGATTTTAATCAGGAACTATTGTAATAGAGGAAAAGAGCTTCACTATAGAACTGGGCTCAATCCCAAATACTGCATGGACAAGTGGAGATTTCTAGCCAAGGAACAGGGTGGATGGAAAATTACTAAAATTAGACATTAGAGGTAACAAGGAGATTCTGGCTTAACTAATTTAACAGGATTCTTGCTGAAGGCTGTCAGTGCTATTAGATATCACCTGGGGGATGATGGAGATGAAGAATTTGATCAGATACCAAGGGTGAAGATTCTGGGTAAGCCAACTTGGGAGGATTTTTCTAAAAGCAGGCAATGCGAAGATGAACAGGGCAGCCCAATTGTCGGGGTCTAGAAGATGGCTCAGAATATAAAATTTGGTCAAGGAGAGAGAGGCTTTGTCATGACACAGTCCCAAATGATATCTGTAACTGTGAAACTTTGCCTAGGTGGAAGAGTGAGAAAAAAATCAGGACATTTGCTGGTATAGAAGAATTGATGGGGTTTTGAGAGGCTTCGATTTTAGTACTGATCTAGTTGCTAATAGTAAGAGAGTCCATCTTTTAAACCTCTCTGGCTCTTAATTTCTTTATTTGTAAAATGCACAGACAGGAGTAAGTGGTATCTAAAGAAGTCTAAGATGACAATAGAACAGCTCCCAAGCAGTCTGTCATGGCAGGGTGAACTCAAAAGGCCACAGCAGATCTCTCTCTATGTATATATTCTATTCTTTACAAGGGAGCCTCTCATTTCTGTTTCATGGATCTGCATTTCATGTGGGCTTAACCTGGTCACACCCATTATTCAGTCAACTTGATCATTCAATAAACACTGAGCGCCCACTCTGCCCCAGACCTTGGGCTGGGGACTGTGCTCTTGGATCTCACATTAGCTGGCATTCACTCATTCTCCTCAGAATCACCTTTCCTTCTGGCCAGAGTAGCATGGTTCCCTGGTTAGAAGAAGCCCTCTAGGGAGGGGTGCCTGGGTGGCTCAGTCGTTAAGTGTCTGCCTTCGGATCGACAAGTCAGAAAAACACCCAAGATTGCCAGGGTCCTGGGATCGAGCCTCGCATTGGGCTCCCTGCTCAGCGGAAAGCCTGCTTCTCCCTCTCCCACTTCCCCTGCTTGTGTTCCCTCTCTTGCTGTGTCTCTCTCTGTCAAATAAATTTAAAAAAGAAGAAGGAGAAGCAGAAGCAGAAGAAAAAGGAGAAGGAGAAGGAGAAGGAGAAGGAGAAGGAGAAGGAGAAGGAGAAGAAGAAGAAATCCTCTAAACGCTGTTTGGTCTACAAACAGGGAAGTGAATGCCTCTCAAGGAGGCATTTGGCTTAGAAATAGTTTTGATAAAAAGAGGGTAGTTGTGTAATTACCCAGCCTCCATGTTCAGAGTACCTTGAAGAAGGAATCTGAGATGATTTTGAAGATGAAAACCCCCCTTCCCTTTCATGAACTGGGTTCACTACAGGGACACCACAAACGCTTGGATACAAGAGGCTGTGCTGCAAAGAACTCTTTCTGAAAATAATCTTTGAGGGGAATGCCTGAATCATCCAACTGTGTGCCCCCTTGGAATACCCAGTGCTATAGATTGAATAGTGTCCCTCCAAATTCATGTATTGATGTCCTAACCCCCAAACCTTACAATGTGACCTTATTTGAAAACAGAGTCATTGCAGATATAATCAGTTAAGATGAGGTCATTAGGGTGGGCATTAATCCGATGTGACTGGTGTCCTCATTATAAGGGAGAAGTGTGGACACAGAGAAATTTACACAGGGAGAACACCATATGAACATGGAGGAAGAGATCGACAAGTCAGAAAAACACCCAAGATTGCCAGCAAACCACAAGAAAATCTTTTATCTTTGACAGATTTGATAGGAACAAACCTTAGCCACAACTTGATCCTGTACTTCTAGCCTCCAGAACTTGAGACAATAAACATTTGTTGTATAAGCCACCCATTCTATAGTGCTTTGTTACTGCACCCCCAGCAAAAAAAAAAAAAAAAAAAAAAAAAAAAAAATCCATCAATGGGGCTGAAAATGTTGCACTGCCATTTCTATAAGAACAGGTATGTGCGAGGGGCTTAGGGCAGTTTGGGACACACTTAGGACATTTATTACCTTACTCCCAGGAGTGGATGCTTAGTATAACGGAAACAAAATCAGCTTAAATGTACATCTAGGAAATAAAAAGATACAATACAGGTTTTCCTCTTAAAACATATGTTGACAGGATCCTTAAAAAAGGTATTGAAAAAAACTACTGATATGACCTTCTGGTAAAGATAGACACAGAGGAAATCTAGAGAAAATAAAAGATAATAAAGAATTCAGCAAGTGCTCTCATATGCCACAGTCACAATTCATTCAAGGAAAGTATAGCCACGTACAATGTTCAGTAGATAAAGAGAATGGTGTGTATATATATATATATATATATATATTTTTTTTTTTTCCCCTGTTATGATCTCTAACCAATAATAGGACAGGCTGTGAAAGAAAGGAGGTCAGCCAGAGGCTGACAAACGGGCGAAGAAGACATTTGAGGCTGATTAAGATGGTTCTCATCATGTTCACTATCCAGCTTTCTAGAAAATCAAGCCAGCAGAACCCCCTTTAATTTGCAGTTGTTTTTGTTTGTTTGTTTTATCACTTTATAGGTCAGTGGATTCTCATAAATGATCTCATAAAGATTCTCATAAATTTTGCAAAAACCATCTTAGGGATACAGGGAAGTTTGGATGGATGTGACATTCCCAAATGAGGGCGCTCTGGACGCCTTACTGTCCGGGCCACGCAGATCCAGCCCCTTGCCAGCTCCTGCTTATTGCTGCCTTTGCCTTCTTTCACTCAGCACCTGGGGACTGTTCGGTCTCTTCTCCTCCCCCTTTTCCTTTCTTGAGCGGACTACTAAATGAACTGAAAGAGAGAGGTGAAATATGTTGCGTTTATTTTAGGCCTTTCAATTATTTTCATATTTTTAAGTAAAATATCGATCGGTTTTGCTCTTTCCCCTTTCCACTATTTGCCACGCTCCTCGGCGAGCCTAAGGCACCCCTCTCTCTGAAGGAACGAGGTGGGCACAGGAGTGGGAATAAATTGCCACAATGAGGTTGAAAAACATTCACCCAGGTTTTGCAATATTTGACAATAGACTCGAAGGCTGTTTCATCTGAGGAGGTCTTCTCTATTTCCTTGGTGCACAGCTCCGTACCTTCACACACTGATGTGTTAAGAATGAGTCACAGACGTAAACAATAATTGATTTCCTCAGGACTGCTGGGGTTAAAGTAAGGCCTGGGGCCAGGAATGCAGATAGGCCACGCTTGCCAGGATCAGACTTTCAGGTCCTCACCATGGCAAGAAAACCGGGAGTTGACAGAAGCCGCTGGCTGTCTCCCAACAGAGGAGCAGCAACCAAGGGAACAAAACATCACCATGGAAACCGAAGGAATCAGAGGACAACACAAGGCCGCGAGATTTCCTTTACTTATGAGGTCACGTAAGCCACAAGCCTCCACCAGGAGAAAAGGAGGTGTGAAATCTGCGCGGCTGCACATTTTATCTGAAAGCATTAAATGATCGCAGCAGGCTATATTGGACTGATTCAATGCAGTCTTCCTCCTTTACTACCCCGGCTTCCCGGGCTTTTGAGGAAGATTAGTCTTAAAGAATGAAGAAGATATATTCCCTTTGCAGTGAGGGTCTATTTGCTATTCGGCTTCATGTTATTAACCTTTGCTCCGTTTTCTGCCTGTTTGATATTCAAGATGAGGTGAATCCAGAGGTAGATACCAACAACCAATGTGAAGGGACATGAACGGGAACATTCTGGGCCCTCTGTCGTTTCGCCCACTGACTAGCTCCCTTCACTTCTTATGGGAACTGAGAATCTATGGGTGGTTTTGCAATAAGAGCGACTATGGGTCTCTGCAGAAATCTTTTTCTCAGGTTTAACATAATCCTGAGCTTGATTTGTCAGCCCTGTTGGTTACTGGGTAGAATGAAGATAACTGGGTTGCTCAAAGAACCTTGATGATAAAGTTGGTAATATTGTGTTTCTCAAGTAATAACCTAGGACCGTTTTTTTTTTTTTTTTTTAATTCCTAAGCTGTTATAGACGTGGTGCTTCTTAGAATACAATAACAATGAGTCGCTGAGGCCCAGAGTATTTCGGAGTGCTGCCGAAATCATGAGCGTTGGTGGTGGCGCTGGTGCATGGCAAAGCCGGGGCATTAATTAAGATAATCTTGCCCTACTCTCATTGTACTCGCACTTTTCCTTTCCTTTATATTCATACTTACTGCATCTAAGACAGTTTGCTGTGAATATTTCTTCTAATCTTAGTGTTTTATTATTATTTATTACTAGTGAGTGTTTGGGGGATATCGGTTCAGCATTTGAACTCAGGGCCTCACACAGCCACTAATTTAAAGTGATACAGTTCTGCCCACTCAGAGCTAATAATCAGACATAATGACTGGGGAGTAAATTTGCGTTTAGACCGTGATACACTAAACAGACTCCTTGAAAAAAGGCAGCCAAATAAAAACACGGAGGATCCTTGTTTTATAAATGGCAATGCTGCATGAGGAACCCTCTTGAGTGCAGGTAAAAAACACTCCCCAAAAAGCATTGGAGGTGGTCTATCAGGATTCCTAATTATGTTAATTTCAAGTTTCTGGAATGTAGAAAGCATTTATGTTTCCATATAAGGATTGAAGATATAAAGAAAATGTTTAAAGGGAAATGTTAATGGAAATAAAAACAGGTGGTATGTAAATTCCTAACAATAATCTCTAATTTGATGTATAAGTTTCTGGTGAACAGAAAGCACAGCAGTTAGTAGAGAACATGCTGCATTTGGTAACTTAACTGCATTGGGCTCCATTAGCCATTAAAAGGAAGTTGTTTGCTTCTGTTTTATCTTTAGTTTTAAGAAAGGATTTTTTCCTATGCTGTGAATCAGTGTTAATAGGACAACTATTTCACATTGGATAACTCCAAATTGCTTATTTAGGTATTTCTATGGTCCAGTAACTAAGCATGGATGAATATGTAATTAGCTTTTAAACTCTACCCTAATAGACAATATACGGCTGCTGTTCTATAGAACTTCATTGAACATGTCCCTAAGCACTTTTAGAATGTTAAATAGAGAGTATTACCTGGTGTTTGCCTCAATGCAGTGAATTTATCGCCCAACAGACACATAATCCATACAAAAGTTTCAGAAGAACTATTTAGTGTAGTGATATGAATACAAAATCTATTATAAGGACGAGAATACACAGAACATTTAGGAAATTGAGAGGAAGTAGCTATGTACCTGGAAAGTCCTTACAGATTTCAATTTCATTTGAAGACACAAAATAAAGCACCAAAATATAAAATGTACCTTGTTTTAGAAGTAAAATAACAGACATTTAAGTAGGTGTTTGGCAATACGACTGGAGGAAGAAAGTAGGGTGAACAACTGAAATTCAGTTAGAAAAATTCTGTGGTTTATCTAAAATTCCATCTTGAACTGATAAGAATGTCTCTTAAATTGTTACCACAAAGGACATTCTTCCTCCTCCTGAAAGTTGCCTTATGAGCTTTGAGATGTTAAGAAAACTTTCTGCAACATGTCATGATTGCAAGAAGGATCACAGGAAAGAAGGGAGATACAAAAATAAACTTCTGAAATAGTAAGAAAATAATAAGAAAGCTAAACATTTTCCACTGATTCCTCAATTGAATTTAGAACTGAAACAATGACTTTCTGATTCTATTAACAAATATTTTAATTGGGTGCAGGGAGAATTTCTCATGATTATTTCACAGAGATCAATAATTCCTGTAAACCTGTGGACTCTGACTTTGGCATTGCTGAATGAGGTAAGAGGATTTCAAGAGCAGTTTTTAAAAATCTCTGCTTATCTATAATTAATAGACTTGGGAATATGTAGAAAGTCAATGAAAGATTACCTCAAAATACATTCAGTTAGACATGTAAGTGAAATAGCTTAAAATTAAAGCTTTTTAAAATTTCCATTTGATTATTCAGGCATATTCCAACTTCACATATCTGTGTATAAAGGACTGTTGTTATTTTACTTATATATATATTTATATATTATATATTTGTATATTATATATTATATATATATTATATATTTATATTTACATATATATAAATACTTTTCTTTCTAATTCTGAAGAAAACTTTGTCACCATATATTTTTTTAGAATTTTACTTTGTGATTGTTTCCTTGTTTATGTATTACCAGGTTTTTTGATTATGAAAGTGAAGCATGCTCTTGGAGTGAGAGAGAAGAGCATGAAAACGTGTATGCTAACTTCCTGTCATACTCCTTACTGTGGGTAGATCCAAGAGTTTTGAGTGAGGGTAAATGGGGCCGGAGGGATTTAATAACAAGGACTATTGGAGATGGCAAAGGCATAAAAGTTAATTAATGTGAATAAAAATAATCAAGTTGGAAGACTCAGAAGAAACTCCAAGGGTTTCTAGACTTTGTTGAGAGACAAAACAAGGAGAGAAGGATGAAATATGCTAAAGTGTCTTGATACCCAGAAGTAACCTCCAACTATGGCTGAACTGTGCATGCCACACTCTATTTCCTTGACAAGGGATGTCTCTCCCTGCTAATGACACGTCAATTAATTTTTACAAAACGCAGCCAGTAATTAGAGGTGGAGCCACATAGTCTAATCAGTTCCACCATGATAGAATGGTCTGGAAAAGCTACCAAGGAGCTGTGGATACTGGTAACATATTGCTTCTCCTCCAGACTCTAAAATAAAGCATTGTCTTGGCTTTAGTAACAATTCTGGAAGAACCGTGGTCAGAAGAATTCCCTTGTATGGTTGATATGGGTGCTGAGCAATCTTGGCACTCTCCATAAGATTGCTTCTCTCCCTTAACATCACCTATGAGGTTTGCAGCTTTCTGAGCAGGGGTTCAGGAGGGTAAGTGAGCAGAAAAATCAGTCAACACCTCCTCAGTCAGAAGCAGCATATAAACAACATTGTTAATGGGTATTATGTTTTTGTTCTTTTTTCTATGCATTTTTAAAAATATATAGCTGAGATTATACTGTATCATGTCTCTTGTTTATTGCTTTTCTGCATATATATGTATACCTATCTACTTATATATGCATATATTTTTCATATCATTAAGCATTCCTCACAAAATGGTTTTAATGGTTGCACTTTTTGCTAAGATTTTTTTCATGTTATTGCATTTTTTTTACATTTCTAAATATTCCATTTTTTGTGTCATCTTCAATTTCTTTCATAAGTGTTTGATAGTTTTCAGAGTACAGATCTTTTACCTTTTTGGTTAGGTTTATTCTGATGTATCCTATGGTTTTTGGTGCAATTGTAAATGGGATTGATTCCTTGATTCCTCTTTGCTGCTTCATTATTGATGTATAGAAATGCAACAGATTTCTTTTTTTTTTCTTTTTTTCTTTTTATTTTTTTAATGATTTTTTATTATATTATGTTTGTCACCATACAGTACATCCCCGGTTTCCGATGTAAGGCTCGATGATTCATTAGTTGTGTATATCACCCAGTGCACCATGCAATACGTGCCCTCCTTACTACCCATCACCGGTCTATCCCATTCCCCCAACCCCCTCCCCTCTGAGGCCCTCAGTTTGTTTCTCATAGTCCATAGTCTCTCATGTTTCATTCCCCCTTCTGATTACCCCCCCTTTCTTTATCCCTTTCTTCCCCTACCGATCATCCTAGTTCTTATGTTCCATAGATGAGAGAAATCATATGATAGTTGTCTTTCTCTGCTTGACTTATTTCACTTAGCATTATCTCCTCCAGTGCCGTCCATGTTGTAGCAAATGTTGAGAATTCATTCTTTCTGATAGCTGAGTAATATTCCATTGTATATATGGACCACAACTTCTTAATCCAGTCATCTGTTGAAGGGCATCTCGGCTCCTTCCACGATTTAGCTATTGTAGACATTGCTGCTATGAACATTGGGGTGCATATGGCCCTTCTCTTTACTACGTCTGTGTCTTTGGGGTAAACACCCAGTAGTGCAATGGCTGGATCATAGGGTAGCTCAATTTTTAACTTTTTAAGGGACCTCCACACTGTTTTCCAGAGTGGCTGTACCAACTTGCATTCCCACCAACAATGTAGGAGGGATCCCCTTTCTCCACATCCTCTCCAACAATTGTTGTTTCTTGCCTTGTCTATTTTTGCCATTCTAACTGGCGTAAGGTGGTATCTCAGTGTGGTTTTGATTTGAATTTCCTTGATGGCTAATGATTTTGAACATTTTTTCATGTGTCTGTTAGCCATTTGTATGTCTTCATTGGAAAAGTGTCTGTTCATATCTTCTGCCCATTTTTTGATTTGTTTATTTGTTTCTCATGTATTGAGTTTGAGAAGTTCTTTGTAGATCTTGGATACCAGTCCTTTATCTGTAGTGTCATTTGCAAATATATTCTCCCATTCCGTGGGCTGCCTCTTAGTTTTTCTGACTGCTTCCTTGGCTGTGCAGAACCTTTTAATCTTGATGAAGTCCCATAAATTCATTTTATCTTTTGTTTCTCTTGCCTTTGGGGATGTGTCATGAAAAAGGTTGCTTTGGCCGATGTCGTAGAGGTTGCTGCCTATGTTCTCCTCTAGAATTTTGATGGATTCCTGTCTCACATCGAGGTCTTTCATCCATTTGGAGTTTATTTTTGTGTATGGTGTGAGATAGTGATCAAGTTTCAAGAAATGCAACAGATTTCTGTACATTGATTTTGTATCCTACGACTTTACTGAATTCAAGTATCATTTCAAGCAATTTTTTTGGTGGAGTCTTTTGGGTTTTCTATAGAGAGTATTGTGTCATCTGCAAATAGTGAAAGTTTGACTTCTTCCTTGACGATTTGGATGCCTTTTATTTCTTTTTGTTCTTTGCTGAGTTCCATATTATCAATATTCTTAGCTTACCTATTGTCCTCTTAAGAGAAATGATTATCATTTCTTTGTTCCACTATTACAACAATGTGGCAGAGAAAACCGTGACATGCTTCTATATATGTGTTTTATATGCTTCTATGTATGTCTATCTATCTATGATAGGTACTTCAACATATGATCATTGCATTGAAGAGTGCACATTTCTTAGGTAGGTATTGCCTGGATCATGATAAAAAGTCATTCCAAAAAAGAATGTCTGCTTCTTTTACCCTCACTGTCTTTCTCTTCCAAGTTCTTCTTTTCCCAACATATGTCCTTCTCTCAAAGTCCCTCAGTTTGGTATCCCTTCCTGCTTCCTTGGGAAACCCCATTCCTCTCCACAGGAAGAGAAGATTTCTCCTCTTGATCCAGGTCAGTACTGTGGATACTTCAGCGGTGCTCCAAGAGGAGCACCTTAAGAAAGTCTCCTTGGTTTGAGCACAAGATCTGTACAATGCAGTGGGCTTTCTGGAAGTTCTGGGGGTTCAGTTCTAGTTCAGACTTCTCACTGGAATTCCCCTCAAATTAACATGGTTACTTCATTACCAGATCTCCAGGATGGTGATATAATTCACCAAAACAGTATCGTGTTTTCCCCGAAACAGTGCAATCTATATTTATATTTAGGGAAANNNTTCTAACACTGTGGCCTTATTTTTTATCATTTTAGAATAATAAATCCCACCATAATCATACTAAACCTAAGCTCAGCTTGCAACTCAAGAGAAACAACGCTGGACAAGCATGATGCTGCCCTGTAGGAATTACACTGTCTCTGACGGTATTCTTTTGCTCCAAATGTGAAGATTCATATTAATCACACCATACATGCATGTTCACACTGAACTCTCACAAGATGCCAAGTGGCAGCTACCATCATTCCCTTCTAGTAGATGAGGGTGTGTACTGAAGCTTAAGGTGGTTACATAATTTGTTTAAGATCACAAAGGTAATTCAAAAGAGCAGGACTTTGTCTAACTTTGGGGACCATGACAATAATTCCTAGGCAATCATCATCACCATCAACATCATCACCAGCAGTATCATACGTATCACCATCTAACATTTAAAGTTTCACTATGAATTAGTCACAGATCTAAATCCTTTACCATATTAATGACCTGATAGGATATGCTATCTTATTACTGTCTTTTGACACAATTCTTTGAGACAGGCAGTATTACTGCTACTATTTTATACATAAAAAAACTGGGAACATGGAGGTTATAAAATTGGACAAATACCATACAACTGAGAAATGAGGGGCCAGATGGACTTGTATTTGCCTTTATTACTTAGGAGTTTATGATCTAAGTGTGATCATCACAGATAACAATGATGAGAAAACAGTGCCTGTTGATACAATATGCCCATATGAAAAATTCTTTTTTTTAATTTTGTATTTAAATTCAATTTAATTAACATATAGTGTATTAGTAGTTTCAGAGGTAGAATTTAGTGATTCATCAGTTGCATGTAACACCCAGTGCCCATTACATCAAGTACCCTCCTTAATGCCCATAACCCAGTGGTATATATACACAATGGAATATTACCCAGCCATCAAAAAGAATATTTCACCATTTGCAACAATTTGGATGGAACTAGAAGGTATTGTGCTAAGCAAAATAAGTCAGTCAGAGAAAAACAAATATCACATGATTTCACTCATATGTGGAATTTAAGAAACAAAACAGATGAACATAGGGGAAGGGAAGAAAAATAAAATAAGATGAAAACAGAGAGGGAGACAAACCATGAGAGACTCTTAACTATGGGAAACAAACTGAGGGTTGCTGGAGGGGAGGTGTGGGGGGATGGGGTAATTGGGTGATGGACATTAAGGAGTGCACTTGATGCAATGAGCACTGGGTGTTATGTGCAACTGATGAAAAATTCTTTAAGTAAACATTGTTTTACTTGACTTATGAGGTTGATGTAAAATTTTACAATAATGTTTGTAATCTTTCTTATTATGAAAACAATTTATGTTCACTAACAAATCATTTTTCCTAACAAAGTAGGAAAAAACTCACTTGTAATATCACACCAGGACCCCTGGTTATCACTCTGCTATATTTTTCAGGTTTTAAAGATACAAATATATTAACAAAATTGGGGTCATTACAATTTTTTCCATTTTGAGTCCTTACATCTCAATTATATCTTTCCCATACTATTGAATATTTATAAGACTGGTTCCAGGAACTGCAGGATTTAGGAGGCCCTTTGGACTTCCCTCTGGTCATATGTGTCAATATCAAAGGAAAATAGATGGCTTCTTATACGTACTGATTTTCTCACTTGCTTTGGGGCATATATTTATGTGAGGATTTTTTTCCTCTCCAGTTGCAGATTCCGACTGCCATGGTACTTGCACATAACTTTGTCTAGTGCTTTCCTCTTGTCAATTGCTGAGCACCCACTGAAAAATCACCAGGCTCCCTGGGGCATTTTGTTGTGCATCAACTCTGCTGGTGATCATTAACCAAAATTTGTGAATTGGTTTCAAAAACACCACTTTTAAAGCCTTTTGTGGTCTATTGAGCTCACAGGTAGTTAGTCACACAACTCCAGCCAGAGCTGGTGTTTGCCATTTGTCATTCCATAACCCTTGCTTTGACCCTAAAGTGGCAGAAGCACTACATCCTTTTTATCCTTGGCTGGAAAATGTAAATGGAATGGCGGCATTTCAGCACCTGAAATGAGCTGAATCGTAATCAGAAAGCAAAGTGATGGGATCAGCATATTTTTTTCTGAACTGAAATAAAATCCACATGTAATGTATAAACTTTCTATTTAAACGACATCAGAAACTCATGAATCCTTTATAATATGTAGTAATATTCTATGTATTTTAATAATAAATGCTAACACCTTTGGGGTGCTTATAATGTACCAAAAAATGCCCTAAGCACTTCATGTGTGTTATTTTTTGTAAGTCCATAACAATTCATGATATGTTATGGACTGAGTGTTTGTGTTCCTCCAAAACTCATATGTTGACCCTAACGCCCAATTTGATGGTATCGGGAGTGGGGCCTTTGGGAGGTAATTAGGTTTAGATGAGATCATGAGGGGATAGCCCTCAATATGGGATTAGTGCCCTTGGATGAAGAGGCCAGAAAGCTTGCTTCCAATCACCTGTCTCTCTCTTTGCCATATAAGGGCACAGCCAGAAGATGACAGTCTGTAACTCAGAAAGAGAACCTTCACCGTGAATACGATGCTGAAACCTTGATCTTGGATTTCCCAACCTTAAGACTGTTTGAAATAAATATTTCTTGTTTAAGCCACCCAGTATATGGTTATTTTGTTATAGTGCATGAACCAGACTAAGAAATGAGTAAGTATTGTATGATTACAGATGAAGAAGAAATTTGGGGAGGTAAAGTAACCCACAACAACGTCATTTTCCCAGTGAGCAGGGATAAACCATGACCATTAATTCTAGTGTCCCACACCTAACCACCATGCTGCACTACCTCCTCCCTCCCAGAGACCAGGCATGGAAAGAAAACCAGCCTTTCTGTGAAATATTGGCAATCCTTGCATGAAGCTGTTAATACACTCTAGTCAACCTGGTCCTGGAATTCAGGAGATCCATCTTATTGATATTGTACTGAGCCCAGATCACAAATGATCACAATAACTTCCAGGATGTTATCAGTTAGAAAGTTTTATCCATATTACCCATTGACTAGAATTTAGCCCTTCATTAATTATCATATTTCATTTTAAAGTGATGCTTTTTTTTTTTCATAGAAACCAAATGGATGACTTCACTGTTTCATTTACTCAGTGTCAAATGTACCAGGATGGAAGTAACTAAGTATTTTGTCTTTAGATACTCATTCTTTCCAATTCATTTATTCTACACACACGTATTTAGAGCTTACTCCATGTCAGACACTCTTCAGGGCATTGGGAAACAATGATGAACAAAACAGATAAAGGTATCTCTGTTCACAGAATGTACATTCTGGTGAAGAAAGGGGATTGATAATAAGCAAATAATCAAGTAAATCAATACTTAAGATAGTTTCTGGTAGTGGGAAATATTGTGGAGAAAGTAAAACAGAAACAAATGAATGAGGGGGTGCAATCAGAGATCATCTCTTATACATGCCAACATTTGAGTCGATATTTGAATTATGAGCCAGAAGTTCTAGGGAGAAGCATTCCAGGCAAAGAGAACAGTGAGTGCAAAGTCCAAGAGTCAGAATTAACTTCCATGTATCAGAGAACAAGGTGAGATTTGTTTTTAGAGCCACTGTCCAATTTTCTAAAGGGTCCGTTTGATTTATTTCAGACCCTAGGCATAAACCAATTTGCATGGCTAGATTAAATAACCTCATGAACTCTGACCCACATGCTTGGGCATTAAGGTTGTCAAGTACCTATTTGGGTTTTGTTTATGTCTTCCTTCCTGTTGAATGTCATCCTATTTGAAATCTTTCCAGCATTGACTCTAAAAAGGAAACATAGGTCATTTAAATGAGAGAGCAAGCAGACAGGAGATGCTGTAAATCAGAGCATTACTGATCATGATTGGATTTTGAACATATTCCAAGAACACTCTTTACATTCCTCTCCAACTTCCTCTGATCTGATTGATTTATGCTAGAAATTATGATCTCATGTTACAGTCTTCTATTGGTTTGCTGCTGGTATGCTAGTGTTTTACAATGGCAGTGATAATGAGCATAATGAAATCATTAAACTACTACAGCCATTACCAGAAGAATTTGGGGTGGGGAACTTTATTTTTCTATAAAAGAAATTCCATTTGAGCCACTAATCCAAATAATAAAAATTCACATGCCACTAATTACTCAGACCACTTCACCAGAGAGTGCCTTAGTCTACATGTTGGGCAAGGCCATTAGGGCAGATGACAAAACATTGTTTGACCAGAGGAAGGATTTACAATTAGGGCCTTAAGACAGAAGGCCCTTTCTTCTTTCCTTTACCAGAATTTCCCTTCTTTATCAATGTTTTGTCTAATTAATAGCCTAAAAATATAAACAGAATCATATAAGCTGGTTTCTAAATCTAATTTCAGAAATAATAAAGAAAGCATAGAGGGAAAGCAATATGTATCATATTACTATGTATCGTTATCCCAAAATAATAATTCTTCCAAAAGAAAAGTGAGTCTTAAATTATTAGAATCATCAGATCACCAGGCTCTGCGAAAACCTTAGAAATTATGTCAATTTTAAAAGGAAAATTATTAGTTAAATAATTTTGAATATTTAATGGTATATTGCGAAAGTTTACTTAAGTATTTATTTTCAAAATGTCATAGGCCATTTTAGCTCTTGCGATTTGCTTTCTCTATTCCAAAAGAAGTTCTATAGTCACCCCCGTTATTAGCCAATATCACAGGAATGCTAATGATACACCTTACTTGGGGGAGACAAGTATGTTCCCTCAGGGGCTTTAAAAAAAAGCTTAATGCTACATTTACCCTTTAGAACTAAATTTTGCCACATAGGTAGTCTTTCATAAAAGTCTTTTTAATTGTGTTTCCTAGTGAATCTAGCTCTGTACAGATACTTATCATTTAAAAACCAAGTTGCAAGTTGCTGCAGTGTATGTGTCATAGGCAGAAGCAGTGTTCGATCATAAAAGCCTATAGTGACAAATAAAGAAAACTTACAGTATTTGGTGATTTGCAAACCCATAGATTTAGACATAAATGGGCACTCAGATGCCTCTCTCATGCTTATCTTTATGGCATATCGAGTGGGGATTTATGGTCCTCAGATAAGCTTAAAGAGAGTTCTACAGATTCTATTCTTCTTACCATATTGGCTCATACCCTCAATGCTCATATTGGCGAATATTCTCAACCTGCCATGTCGGTGCATATTCTCAAGGTGCCACCTGAAATGCCTGGAGTTCCAACATAATTTATTTCATGGGTATTTGTTGGCTTTCAGAAAGCTAGGACAACTCATTGCATTGCCTTATTGAAGAACCAGGCTGGTCTGATCTTTACAAACATCGGCAACCATCAGTTTTTAAAGCAGAATTTATGTGAAACATTTTTAAAAGCAATGGTGCTTATGCTAGCATAGCTGATAGTGGTATACTTAGAATCTGGATTGGAAGGAAAACATCGAATATATTCTTTTGTGTGGTAAATTTGAGGAAAAAAAATCATTCTGTTCAATAATTACCCAGAAGCCAGTAATACCTAGATAAAAAAAATCTATTTTTTGCCCTTTCAAAGTATGATTAATATTCAACGAATGTCAACTATGCATGCATATAATCAGATAAGACAAATACTTAGAGAATTGCCTTGGAAATTATTTTGTATTATCTGAAAGACAAGTAAAATTTTAAATTCTAAGCATAACCAGAACAATTATTTGATAGTTATATGTAAATCTATTAATGAAATATGTAAATATGAGATAATATATGACGGAATCTTAGCAAGTCATTTTTATTCAGAACATTTTGGAGCTTTGTACATAATGAAGTGTGTTGAGAATATTTCAGCTTGGTTAATAGCTATCTTTAAAAAAAGATATATGAAACATTTCCTTAAGTCACAGGCTGAGAAATGTTTGCAAAATGAATTCAAATTATTAGAATTACTTAAATCCAACTAGATTTTTTAAAAAAAATCTAGAAATTTACTAAACTGTTATAAGGATAAGAAAATGGGATTTGAGAATAAGTGTCTGGTTGACTGTGATTTTTAAACCTGGCTAAATAAGAAAGATGATTTATTAGAAGTTTAATTTATACTTTAGAGGCCTAAAAGGGAATATTATAGATTTATTAAATCAAGATTTGTTCTAGATATGCCAGGTTCATGATGCCTGCAATTCCAGAAACACTGATATCACTGACAATGGCATTTTATCATCACTTAGACTTCTCAGACATAGTATCAAACGAGACAGAAATGAACAAAACAGCATTAACATCAAATGTTGTTGCTTTATTTGTCTGCGGAAGGAACCCTTATTTTATGCTATTGAAAGTATTTTCAGTCAAAACTGTGATTATAACTATTATTTATGGCTTTCGCAGGTGAAATTTAACACATCCATTCATTCAGTAATTGAATGAGTAGAATGCCCACCAAGTATCAGACCCATTTTAGGCACTGGCCATTTGGCAGTGAACAAAACAAGAAGAAACAGTCCTGACTGGGAATAAAACTATCAGTTAAGTACAGAAATCATAAACATAAAACTACATGTGTCACCTGGCTAAAATTAATTCTTTTAAGTACACATAAGCTGCATTCATGGCCAAAAGTTATCAGGATATGACATTTGCTCTGAGAGGAATAACACATCAGCATATTTTTTATGTGTGGCATAGCTGACCTGAAATATTTTGGAACTCTCACTTCCTAGGGAAAATAGAATCCTAAACTGAAAATCTGACTCAAAATTTCTCACTTACATTTTCACACAACTGGAAAAAATTCTACAAGTAGATGAACAGGTAGGTAAATAGATTGATAAACAAACAACAACAATAAAAAACAAACACATTCTTCCCCTTCTTATGGAAGATTGGTAGGGGAAGAAAGGGATAAAGGAAGGGGGGGGGTAATCGGAAGGGGGAATGAAGCATGAGAGACTATGGACTCTGAGAAACAAACTGAGGGCTTCAGAGGGGAGGGCGTTTGGGGGAATGGGATAGGCTGGTGATGGGTAGTAAGGAGGGCACGTATTGCATGGTGCACTGGGTGTTATACGCAACTAATGAATCATCGAACTTTACATAAAAAACCAGGGATGTACTGTATGGTGACTAACAGAATATAATAAAAAAACATTAAAAAATATTATAAAAGTAATGCATATTCATTATAAAAACAGAAAATACAGATAAACAAAAATAAAAGTCACCTATAATACTACCACCTGAAATAACTACTGCAAAATTTCAGAATATTTTATTCCAAACTTTCTTCTATATGCAAACAATAAACAATTGAAAAACAAAATTTAAAAAGCAATACCAAAATCTACAGTTCCGAGAAAAATGAAGTACTTAGGTATAAATCTAAGTATGTAGAGAATGTATACACTGATAATTACAAAACTCTGATAAGAGAAACTAAAGACCTAAGTAAACAGAGCCACATACTATGTTCATGGATTGAAGACTCAAAATATTAGAGTCAAGTCTCTCCATAGTGATCCACAGACTGAACACAATACCAGTCGAAGTTCCATCAAGATATTTTTGTAGGTACATATAACTTATTCTAAAACTTACCTGGAAAAGGAAAGGAACTACCATAGCTAACATAATTTTATAAAATAATAACAAATTTATACGATTTAAGAAATCGTATTATCTAATTTTAACACTTACTACAAAGCCATAATATAAGACAGTATGATATTGGTGAGGGGAACAGATACTTAAATCAATGCAACAGAATAGACTCCAGAAATGAGTCCACAAATGTGGGCATTTAATCTTTGACAAAGAGGTAAAAGCAACTCATTGGAGAAAGGATAGTCTTTTCAACAAATGGTAATGAACAACTAATCATCCATGTGTAAAAAAATAAATCAATCTCATACTTTATACAAAGATGAACTCAAAATGGATCACAGATCTGAATATAAAACATAAAACAATAAACATTTTGGGACAACACACAGGAGAAATCTTGTTAACTGCAGTTGGATAAAGAGTTCTTAGAAAGTACATCAAAAGCACAATCCATAAAAGAAAAAACATTGACAAACTGGATTTCACCAAATTTAAAAACTACTGCTCTGCCAAAGACTGTCAAGAGAATAAAAAAGATAAGCTATAGATTGGGAGAAAATGTATGGAAATCACATATCTAAAAAACCCCTTATATCCAAAAATACAGAAAAAACTCTCAAAACACAACAATCAGAAAATAAACGCAGTAACTAAAAACTAGGAAAGGATCTGGACACTTCACCAAAAAGGATAAAAGTATAGCAAATAAGCACATGAAAGGATATTCAACCTTTTTAGCCATTAGGCAAATGTAAACTAAAACAAGACAGATAGTACACAACTATGAGAATGTCTAAAATAAAAAATATTGACAACATCAAATGCTGATGAGGATACAGAGCACCTAGACTTCTCACTTTGCTAGTAGGAACGCAAAATGGTTCAGCCAGTCTGGGAAACAATATGGCAGTTTCTTATAAAGTTAAACATACATAGGACTAGCAATCTCCACCTGGAAATTTACCCCAAAGGAATGAAAACTATGTTCACACAAAAGACTATAAACAAATATTCACAGCAGCCTTATTTGTAATAGTCAGAAATTATAAACAACCCAAATGTTCCTCAATGGATAAATAAACTATAATACATCCATACAATGGAATACTACGAAGGAATAAACTACTGACACAGGAACAACTCAGATCAATCTCCAAGCTACCAGGTAAGTGAAAGAAGCTAGTCTCAAAACTTTGCAATGGTGTGACTCCATTTACATGACACTCTTGAAAAAACAAAACTATAGTAATGGAGAATAAATTAATGGCCAGAGTTAGGGATGAGGGGAGGGTGTGACTATACAGAGATAGCATGAGGGAGTTTTTTGGAGGTGATGAAACTGTTCTGTATCCTGATTGTGGTGGGGCTTACATGAATTCATACATATTCATATAACTGAACACCAAAAGAAAAAAAGTCAATTTTATTATTAAAAAAAGAATGGGAAAAAAACAAACAAATAAACACATTGCTCTGCATCCGGGTTCCTTTAATATTCCCCAGAAGCAGTTCAGCTAGTTGATAGCTAATAATTAGGAAGGATATTTAAGTGTGACACGTGCCAAAACTAACATCATTTTTGGCACAATTGCTTTGGCAACTCGACAGATGAAGTAAATAACTCTACCCAACAGGTTAAATCACTTAGTTATACAAGGGTTCACTTTGAAGTTAAGTGATCCTCATTTTTAAAAATTAACTAATTAATTTTTATTAGACTATGTTAGTCATCATACAGTACAGCATTAGTTTTTGATGTAGTGTTCCATGATTCATTGGTTGTGTATAACACCCAGTGCTCCATGCAATACTGCCCTCCTTAATATCCATCATCTGCCTACCCCAACACCCACCTCTCTCCCCTTTGAAGCCCTCAGTTTTCCCAAGTGCATAGTCTCTCATGGTTTGTCTCCCTCTCTGATTTCTCCCCGCCTTTATTTTTCTCTTCCTTCTCCTAATGTCCTCCATGCTATTCCTTATGTTTCATATGCAAGTGAAACCATATGATAATTGTCTTTCTCTGTTTGACTTATTTCACTTGGCATAATCCCCTCCAGATTCTTACGGGTTTTTAAGGATGCATTCAAATATACACATTACAGGAGCCGTGATACAGGTAGGCGTTCGAAAACTCTTGTACTCAAAAGCTTCTGCTTATTTAATTTATTGATATGAAAACTTTAGAGTTTCTAACAAATACTTGTGTGACCATGAGAGTTGATGCATTGCTGCCTCTGATCAAAGTCTTAGATTTCAGATGTCCCTGGTGGGGCCACTTTTTATTCTGTGATAATAATAATAATAATGGTAGTAAGAGCAAGGGCTAATATTTGCTATTTTGAAATGGTAATCATACTATAATAATAACAATAATAGTCTCCAGTTGTTAATTTACTCTATGCCAGGCATTGTGTTGAGTGCTTATGTACATTATCTCATTTAATCTTCTAAGCAACTTAAATTTTTTTTTTGCTTTTTATTTAATTTTTTAAATTTAATTTAATTTAATTTTAATTATAATTTAATCAATATATATTATACTGTCTCCCTCTCTGATTTCATCTTGTTTTATTTTTCCTCTCTTCCCCATGATCCTCTCTTTTGTTTCTTTTTTTTTTTTAATGATTTTTTATTATATTATGTTAGTCACCATACAGTACATCCCCGGTTTCCGATGTAAGGCTCGATGATTCATTAGTTGTGTATAGCAACTTAAAATTTTTAATAGTGGAAACTGAAATGCAAGGAAGGAGCGTTATGAAGACAGTAAGGGGGGAGTGGGTCCAGATTTGGCTCAAATTTAACCAATTCCAAAGTCTATAATCCCAGTTCAAAATAAAACCTCGACACTTTTAACCACACTTGTAAAATCTAAAGTTATACCAATCCTGCTTTAACTGTGACCTAGATAATGTCTGATATTTAGGTTCCTGCCAGCAATCTTTATTTTGAGGAGTTTTCCCTAGAGCTTCTACCAAAGTTCAGCTGGATCAATGGATATTTATAAAAGATCACCTAAGCATAGTAATCATGTAATTTTAGGATTATTCAAGCTTTATTTCAGCACTAAGCCAGAAATATAGAAAGCTACATGATTTGATTATTAAGTTGGTTTTACAAAACCAAAAATTAATCTTAAACTTCTTTTAATGTATTAACTACCAAGTTCCATAAATTTTTTGAGTATTATGAAAATGCATGCAACTAAAAGACTAAGAAAGGGGCACTTGGGTGGCTCAGTCGATCAAGCATCAGGCTCTTGATTTGAGCTCAGGTCATGATCTCAGGGTCATGAGATCAAGCTCTGTGTTGGGCTCCAGGCTGGGCAAGAAGTCTGCTTGAGATTCTCTCCCTCTCCCTCTGCTACCTCCCCTGCACTCTGCCCACTCAGGCATGAACGCATTCTCTCTCTCTAAAAAATAATTAATTAATTAATTAATTAATTAATTAAAAAAAGACTAAGATGATAATAAAACTAAAAATACAATTATGACACAGCCAAACATATCACATGATCCTGAGATATGTCTGCAAATTTGACTTAGAACTCCTCAAAGGCCAGTGAAGGGAGGGGAATATAGTTGTTTACAACATTTAGAGTCTACAAAAGACGAAAAACTATGTAGTATTCGAAAAGAGCACAGTGTTTCCAGATTCTGAATTATGAGAGAACTTTCTCTACTGGGATCTAATAAAGAGGAACTGTTCTTCATAGCATCTGACACAAGATTAAATATGAATTTCACGGAGTTTCTCCTTCTATTGTCTTTTATCACTGAGTCAAACCAGTGCCGTTTAAATTTGGATTTCTCTGGTAGTCAATGGACTGCATCATGTAAAAACTATTCCATAAATAGTATTTCTCCTGGACTGGCTACTGATAAGATTTGGACTGCAGGAGTTTAAGGTTGTAGTCTTCAGCAGGAACCTGTAATGCTGGCATTCTATGAACTGATTAAAAACAATTCCATTTGTTTTAATATGTTAAATATATACATATATATATGCAATTACATAAATATATATATATATATATGTAATTATCTATCTATCTATCTATCTATCTATCTATCTATCTATAAATGAAAAAGCCATGATCCTAACCAACAAATTTGTTTAAATAGATGGCTATCCTACCTTTGGATGGAACTAGGTCGAGAGCAGTGAAGGAGTAGAAAGGGTTATAGAAAGTGTTAGGAGGACCTGGACTGAGAACCTGGCCGAACATCAGTAATAGGAGACATTGAGCAAGTCCGGACACTTATGTGAACATGTTTCCTTTCTGAAGTTGGAGACAAAAGTAATTATTTCATATGATTGTCATGAAGAGCAAGGGAATAGAGGTGGAAGCGTGTATACTAGTGCAATATTCATTTTTAGAATGTATTTTTTAAATTATAATTCTTCCTTGCCACTCACATTTACTCCCTGGTCTTTGGTGTTATTGTATCTGTTAAATCAAATTAAATTTAAATGTATGCTAGGACAAATAAATAACCATTTATATACACATCCATGTCAATGCCATGCTTAAGGCTATGTAAGGTGGAAAACACAGTTATTTTCTGGTGGACTTGCTCAGTGGAAGCATATGTGCTAACTCATGTGTGTTAGAGACAGAGAGAGCAAGAGAGAGAGATGCAAGTATCCTAATACTCTTTTTTTTTTTTTAAAGATTTTATTTATTTATTTGACAGAGAGAGACAGCCAGCGAGAGAGGGAACACAAGCAGGGGGAGTGGGAGAGGAAGAAGCAGGCTCATAGCGGAAGAGCCTGATGTGGGGCTCGAACCCATAACGCCGGGATCATGCCCTGAGCCGGAAGGCAGACGCTTAACCACTGTGCCACCCAGGCGCCCCATATCCTAATACTCTTAGGTTAAAAAGCCAGGGGTGGGGGAAGCATCCATATGTGTTTGGGTGACGCTGGGAGCCTAGCTGCCAATGGGTCACTCCCTGGACGGAGCCTGGATATACTGCTTGCATCTTGGAGAAACCCCACAACTAGAATGCCTGCACATTAAACATGGTGCTGAAACACTAAATGAAAAGTGACTGAAGGAAATGCCTGGGTAGATGGTGCTGTCCTGGTTACGGACTGCTGTTTAACAAGCCGGGGGACTTAAGGGCTATGCTCGGAACCAGTGCGGTATGACTCCCACAGTACTCTAGTGGTTAAAGGTGAAGTTAGAGTTTGGAAAAAGTAGCACCGCAGCACTGAAGAGGCTGAGCACAAGATAATTTGAATTGAAGACAGATTTCAGTATTAAGGTGAAGGTTAAAAGGCAGTGTTGATTTTGAAATCAGTAATTTGCTACTTCCGGTAGTCAGCCACCCTATTAAAGAGCTTGTCGTCAGGGGTGAGTGACAGGAAGAGCTGTCACATGTTGGCTGATGGCCACCTCTGCAGAGTGTACTGTGAAGGGAAAACATGTCTTCCTCCCACCGTGCCTACTCAATGTGGGCTGACCTCTGATGAGTGAGTCCTGGAGCCAGCAGGAGACAGTGACCTGATTGGAGGCACCAGTCCATGATAATGACAGGAGAAGAGAGCCAAATCACTAAGCATGATAACCCTGTATTAGTTTTCTATTGCTGCCACAATAAATTATTATAAAGTTAGTGGTTTAAACAGCACAAATTTATTATCTTACTGTTTTGTAGGTCAGAAATTAAACATGGATCTCACTGGGTGAAAATCAAGGTGTGGGTAGGGTTGCATTTCCTTCTGGAGAAGAATCTGTTTCCTTGTCTTTTCTAGCTTCTGGAATTACCTACGTATTTGTTTGGGCTCATGGCATCCTTCCTCTAATTAAAGCCAGTAACATTGCCTCTCTTGGATCCTTCCTCCTTCTTCACATCTCCCTTTGACTCTCTCAAGTAGGAAAAGGTTCTCTGCTTTGAAGGACTCATATGATTAGGTTGGGTCCAGGATAATCTACCCATCTCAAGGTCCTTAACCTTAATCACATTTGCAAAGTTCCCTTTCCCTTGTAAGGTAATCTATTCATGAGTTCCAGGGATTAGGATTTAGACATTTTGGGAAACTCTTCTGCCTACCACAAACCCATTAGAAATGAAGAAACTTTATCTCAGATAACTTTCCTCCTGTTCTTCCATTCAACCACCTATCCTTGCCTGGATTTTGGGGGTGCTAAGTTCTACCTTTTCTCGTGACCACAGCAATAGCAAATTTTCTGTATGGCTACCATGGTGGTCAGTGGTTGCTAGTAACGGCATCAAGGCAAATGTGAAGGGGAGCTCATATGTCCCCAGGGGCCTGAAAGGATGACAAGAACTGATTCTCAGGCATTTGTGAGCATTCTAAAGAACTGGGAGCTATTTGAAAAGAATCTGGGAGAAAAAAACTGCACTTTCCTGCATGAACATTTGGAGAGTTAAAAACAAAAAAGTTGGGGAGGTTAAATGTGAACTAATTTTTTCTTAAAAGCTGGTGGAAGTTGGAAAGTACCAGTTAGAACTGAATGAATACATATATTGTTTCTCACTGTCACTGCTTTTTGTACTACACTCAAAAAGCCTGACTTGTTATTTAAAAGAATAAATACTGGAGTGACACAAACACTCATATACACAGGGGGATAGAGAAAACCATTTTTAAAATTAAACCTCTATAGATATACAAGATTTAACTTCCTTGCTCATTCCCCAGGCGGGAGCCGGCAGTAGTCTATTAATAGCATCCCCTAACATATAACACTCCGGAGATGTTCCCTTCCTGCTGAATTTTTGCCTACACCCAAACCTGTTGTCAATTATCTATGTTTTCATTTTGGGAGGATAGAGCCAGGAGGAGCATTAACGCTAGTGCTGTCACAGCATTTCTTCTCAGCATCAGCAAGGTGGTAGTAATTTTTGCATAAAATCTATTTTTTTAATTCCATGAGCATTTTCCTTATGGACTTTATTAAAACCCAGTATCTATCATGAAACAAGGAGAACTAGTATTGCACAGCCATACATCCTCCACCTGTGCAATCTTAAAATCAGGATGATAGAAGGTGTAACAGTGGGCCAAATCAAAGTGAAGAGGGAGGAGGACAAAGGGTAGGAAGAAAAGAGAATGGTGGGCATGTTTTGCACATTCAGTGAGAAAAGCAATGATTAACAATAGGTTCTCAACTCTCTAAGGGAGCTCATTTTCTAAAGTGTTTTGGGGAGCTCTATTTTGGGCACCAAGGGATACATAGCAACTTCAAAGAAGACTTATTGATATGCAAAGAAACAAGACATCCTATAAGTATGGAATGATCTTTTCATTTTGGCAGGGTTGTTGCATGTACTGAATTGATTGAAACTTCTTGGGCACAAACATATGTTAGAGAGAAAAGGAAAAGCCATGATTAAATACTTCATCTGTTCAATGAATCTTCCATAAATGTGCATTAGCTCAGATTTTTAAGAGAAAATAATTCAATAAATGTTTTGGATTTCAAATGTTATGCTTGACTTAAACAATAAAGCAGGCTGTATTCTCTTGTCTGGTTGAGCTTGAGTGTGACTCATGACTGTCTCAGTCTGTACCCATTTGCATCCAAGGGCTGGAATTTTGGTCTTAGTCATCTTTTATAAGAGAATTCTTGGCAACAAAGGAGAAGGATCCTGGGTAATGATAGATCACTGATATATTTCAACAGGTTGCTTTTTGGCATAACATAAATAGGCAAAGTTGAAAATTTTATACTTTTTTTATGGTGGGAATATACCCAGATCCCAAGAAACTGTATCCTTCCACTTTAGTAAGACCTGGAACAAAACTGTAGGAGAAGGTTGAAGCTTCTCCGTCTTTGGCAGATCTGCCTCTTCAAAGAGATGGGCCTCTGTGGACCTTAGGGACCCATTCATCAAGCTTTGCAAAACATGGTTATTAGTCACTGCATCCTGATCCAGCTGCTCATTTTTTTAAAAAAGATTTTCTATTTTAAGTAATCTATGCACCCAACATGGGACTCGAACTCACAACCCTGAAATCAAGAGTCGCATGCTCTACCAATGCTCGTTTTTATTTCATCTTCCATTTTATATTTCTCTCATGCTGGGGCTCCTCACTTCGGAAGACAAAGCACTTATAATCATGTGAAGTCTTTCCAGAAGCAAGGTGGAAAGGTTAAGTCCGTATCAGGACAAATGGGGCTTTAATTCCTAGAGGTTGACCATTTGATAAAGAATAAACTAGGTGTGTTCAGCCTTGTGGCTTGCTCTAAAGAGAATAATTCAGGCTTAGAGTCAATGGATCGGAGTTTTAGTTTTGGCTCAGCTGTTTATTAACCTGTGTGACTCTGGGTAATAAAAAAAATGTGGTACATACATACAGTCTTAAAATAGAAGGAAATCCTGCCATTTGCAACATGGATGGACCTGGAGGACGTTAGGCTAAGTGAAATGCCCATAGAAGGGCAAATGCTGCATGATTCCACTTGTATGAAGTATCTAAAATAGTCAATTCATAAGCAGAAAGTAGAATGATGGTTGTGGGGGGGTGCAGGAGGAAAGGGAAAATTGTCATTCAGTTGTATACCTTTTAGGCATTAGAGATGAATAAGTTCTAGAGTTCTGCATACAACCTTGTGCCTATAGTTAACGATACTGTATTGTACACTTAAAAATTTAAGAGGGCAGGTCTCAGGTTAAGGGTTCTTCTCACACTAAAAATTTTAAGAAGACTATGTATTGTCTGCCCCATGTGGCTTCTCATATGGGATCTTATTTTATTCTCATGACTATCCTTTGAAGCATATTTTATTATCATTCCCATGTTACATATGAAGGAAATGAGCTCACACAGGTTAACCTAATAGCTTAAAGTCACACCGTGACTGACAGAGACAGATCTCAATGTGAGAGTGTTTCTACTCTATAGACTATGTTCATTTCGTCTCATACATTATTTTCCCTGAATCATAGTTTCTACAGTTATAAGAGTGAAGTGAACAGCACCTACCTGGCGCAACTGTTAAGAAAGTTAAAAATCACGTGTATGGCAACTGACACATAGGTTGAATAAATTTAACCAATCACTGAAAAATCAGGTGTTGACTACCTCTTGTGTACCGTGCACAGTTCTAGGTGCTAAGGGGCATAGTGGCAAACAATCACAACGTGGTATGTGATGTCACGGCGCTTCCTGGTTTGGTATTTACTATCCCATTTTAATACCAGTGATTTCAGTGTGGCGGCGGTAGGGGGGGGATGACGGTGGGGTGGGGAGTGTATTCATTTGCTAGGGCTGCCATAAAAAAGCACCACCAAAAAAAAAAAGGGGGGGGTCCCACAAACTGGATAGCTTAAACAGGAGAAAGTTATCGTCTCACAGCTCTGGAGGCTGGAAGTCTAAGATCAAGGTGTCAGAAAAGTTGGTTCATTTTGAGGGCTGTGGTGGAGGATCTCTTCCATGTTTCTCTATGCTAGCTTCTGGTGGTTTTCTAGCACTCTTCAGTGTTCCTTGGCATGTGGAAGCATCACCCAGTCTCTGACTTTCTCTTAACATGGCGTCTCCTCATGTGTGTGTCTGCGTTCAAATTCTCCCCTTTTATAAGGACCCCTCACAATAGTGGATTAGGGGTCCCTCTTTATATCTGCAAAGATGCTATTTCCAAACACATTCAAATTCTAAGGTGTTGGGAGCTAAGACTTCAGCATATACATTTGGGGTGGTGGTGGGGGGCACAATTCAATCCATAACAGGGAGTTTCTCAATATAAATAAATTCTGATTTCCCTTGTTATGGTACAAAAAACCTGCAGCCGGGCCTTTGTGCAGCGGTTGGGGCATGAGGAATTTGTACACAAAAGTGAACGCTGTGCTGCCAGTCTGCAAGTGCGGGGAAACGCTACGGTAGCCCCTGAAACAGAACTCGGTAGGTTCACGGCCTTCCCCAAATGCAGTCCGCTTTCTCTCACTTCCGTTGGTTTCTCTGAGCACTAAACTGCTTTTTTTCTGAATGAGCCTTAAAGGATGAAGCTTCTGCCCACAACGATGGTGGTGGTGGCGGCGGCTTCTGGTCCCTTGAAAGGCACCGAACACCAGAGGCAACCAGCACGTGTGTGCAGAGAGTGGAGGATAAAGGCTGATCTGGAGCAGTCTGTGGGGCCATTTAGCAAGCATTTGTTGCCGGCTCTCTGAGAACAAAGCTTTCTGGCAGTAAAGCCAATTAAAAAACATGTTGCATTGTTTTTGTCTAAGGCCAAATATTCTTCCACTAATACCATGAAAACAGCAAACCTAGCCACTTGACCACCTTATGCATACTTAGGAGAGGCATTCATTGAGTTTCAAACGCTGGCCTTAATATTGACAGACTGACCAGCTTTCTATGGACATTTTCTTAATTGCTCTCCTTCACAGCAAACCTGTGAAGGAGAAAAAGGAAGTTTACAAAGTTTAGCAAACCACTGAACTTTGCTCCAAAATTTGCGGAGCTAGTATTTATATCCAGGTTTATCTGACTTCAATCTTAAGCTGTTCCCACAATATCAAACAGAAGCAACGGGGCATGTTGTAGTATTTATCAGTATTAGTATAATATCTGATTTCAAGTATTTTGTCCCAGTAGGCATTCCCAGGAAGCCACACATAGTGTCTCAGCAGGCAGCAAGGCGATGCTTCCAGAAACCTAAGGCGCACATCACCTCATGCTCCCTACCAAAGAGAGTTGTTTGGGGCCCCAAAACAACCTTTACCACAGTTGGAAGTGGTTATCCTAACCAGCACGACAGCCTCCCTCCTGGAAGGTTTCTGTATGCATAACAACAACACTTAGCTTCCCTAACTCTGTAAAACTTAACTTTTACTGCACATAATTTCTTGACTAGTAAAGTTATACCTGAACTTTAATATCATCTAAGCCTTTCTCCACATGTAGAATTTAAAATTCTTATACTTCATATGCTGATCTCAACTTCTTATGCTTTCCAAACTCATGGAGATTTTTCCAGCCTTAATGTCCCCTCCCCTGCTCCCCCAGCTGGTATATAATCTCCATTTTAAACTCATGTAATGCCTTACTTAGTTAGATAGGCATGGTCCAGCACTTAAACACTTTATCCTGAATCTCAACACCTTGGTCCATTCTTTTTCAGTAAATCTTCTGAAATCTTTCATCCAACTACCAACTACTGTTTGAGAAGATTACAAAATTATGTGAGTTTGTGCCATTTCAGTTTGTGACTGCACATTTAAGCTGGGCTCTTCACATTGGTTAATTCTTTTTCTTGTCCATGGTCGGCTCCTTTTCCTTTGTTAATCTCTTTTTGCTGCTGACTATTGCCTCCTTGAAACTCATTCTCTTTCTCTCTCTCTCTCTCTCTCTCTCTCTCTCTCTCTTTTTTTTCTTTTTTACCATTGTTAACACTATAATTTCCCAGTGTTAATTCTACCTCCATGATCATCCTTATTCAATTCATAGGGAAAATGAGGTTCTCAGGGTTCAGTCCTAGTGTACTTCTTACCTAATTCTACAAAACCTTTCTGAATGGTCTCAATCACTGCCATCCATATGCAGTGACTTCCAAATATATATTCTAACCTTGATCTCTCCTAAAACATTCTATTTTTTTAAAAAAAGATTATTTATTTGAAAGCAAGAGAGAGAGTGAGAGAGAGAGAGAGAGCATGAGCAGGGAGAGAGGTGGGGGAAAGGGAGAAGTAGACTCCCCACTGAGCAGAGAGCCCAACGACGCAGGCTCTATCCCAGGGCCCTGAGATCCTGACCTGAGCTGAAAGCAGACACTTACCTGACTGAGCCACCCAGGCACCTGACTTCTAAAATATTCTAGAACTAAATATAAAATTGCTAGTGGACAATTCTACTGGGAAGTTTCCTGGGTACCTAAAATTCATACAAAACCAAAGTTACAACTCTTCCTTCCACATCTATTCTTCTTCCAGGTTTTTCTTTTCAGTTAGAGACACATGATCTATGCTGTCACCTAACCAAAAACTAGAAATCACGTCTGACTCTTCTTTCCCCATCACCTCACTCAAGTCCAAGTGCTTTTACCTTTTACGCATCTCTCTGATATGTCTTTTCCTACCCATTACTATTGCCTCTGCCCTAGCATCTCCTGCCGGGTAGGACAAAGCAGTGATTACGAACAAAGACCTCAGAGTTTAAAAGATCTGAGCTTTGAATCCTGAATCCATTACATTATGGCTGTGTGATTGTGACCAAGTTAGCAAGTCTCGTGTTTATTTGTAGAGTAATAATAATAATATTAATAATGATGGTGATAATGATGGCGTCTATTTCATAAGGTTATGTAATCCACACTAAGGTCTGTCTGACACTAAACCTCTTCATGCTCCGCTTTGCCATCTGGTACTTGTACTACCTACCCCAAGCAGTCTGAATTTGGATGACGTCATCTGTATCCATTATGTCTACTGCTAATCTCTGTCTCACTCCAACACTTTCCAGTCCATTCTGATTTCTACAGAAAGCAATGGACTTATAAGGACATATCTTAAAAAATATTAGAAGAAAAATGTTCTCTGAGAGTCTCGCTGATATTCTTGGTACAGAAAAACAAATTTCAAATACTTTGATTATAATGGCAAATGTTTTTTGAATGCTCGATACATATTTCATTTTGGGCACTTTAGACATATTCTGTCACATATTCTTCGGGGTTGTTGAATTTGGTCGTGCAGGTCATCTGCTCTATGAGGGCACCCCACCCAAAGGCACTATTGTTATCATAGACATCACATCACATTTATGAAAATTTTCCATCAGATGACTATACAGTGGCTTATTTTAACAAAATCAGAATATTACAAATTTTTGAGACGAATGCAGAGTGAAGGGATGACGAAGGAATGCTACTTTCCCATAACCACAAATGCACTGTCAGGGTTCACAGTGGTTATGGGAATCTTTACCACGGTCTTCATCATCATCTTCATCTTTCTTGTTTCTTTTTTAATGATCCCCTTTTCACATTTAAGAAAACTGATATCAGGGAAGTTAAATGACTTGCACAGCATTTTACAGATATAGCAAGTGACAGAACTGTGCTTTGAATTCACGTCTGTATGAATTTCAGCACCACACCACGCTGCACATCTCCCATGGCCGCTAGTGCAGTGCTCAGCATGTATGCTTGCTCCAGGGGTACCAACACGGTAGAAGTCAAGACGCTGAATAAAAGTAAAATTTAAAAAAGGATGGAAACTATCAAACAGTTCAATAAGGAAAGTTGGGTTATAGGCTTTCTGTGATTCTGATTTCATTTCTTTTCTGTCTACCTATCTGTAGGCAATGTTGTTGACTTTAGATAATATAACATGTAGAAAGCTTCTCCTGAGGAGAAATTAAACTTCAGAGAATCAAAAACATATTGACTCAGCGAGGGAATCCGGGCTTGGTCCTCTTCTAAGCCTTCTTATCGGGGCTGAGGCAAAGGACTGTTGTGAATTTTCCAGGACAGCGATGTCTCTGGAACTTTGAACCTGTTGGGAAATGAGGTAAACAGGCTGTGTTTACAGCCTCAATGAAATTGCATGAATAATACAGCTAAGTATGTCCAATAAAAGAAAAAGAAAATGAATGTCCTGAAAGGTCACATACAAACATGTAATAACCCTGACCCCAAGACTCTGTCACTTCAGGCACTAAGGAATCCAGGCAAAGCAGAGCACTATGTTCTCCATGCTTGACTTCTTGTCTATTCTGGACGAGATTTTTTTTTTAAGGATTTTGTTTATTAATTTGAAAGAGTGAGAGAGCACAAGTGGTGGGCTTGAGGGCGAGCAGCAGAGGGAGAGGGAGAAGCACTCTCCTCACCGAGCAGGAAGCCTGATACAGGGCTTGATCCCAGGACCTGGGATCATGACCTGAGCTGAAGGTAGTTGCTTAACCAAGTAAGCCACCTAGGCGCCCCCCTTCTGGATAAGATTTAAACATAATAGTTCAAAGCACTGAAAAATTCTCTTTGCAATGCTTTTAACTTTTGAATCAAAAACTGGCATGATTTTTTTACCCTAGCTTTTCACTTTATTTGGAATTTTAGATAAATATTTTAATAAAGCAGGAAAAGATAACAGCCCTGACATCTCTTCAGTTATGATATTAGAAGATAACTATGATGATCAGAAAATACATTCCAGGCAAAATTATGAAGAGGATGATGTGTCTTCAGCCATGTGATTCTTTACGTAGGTTGAGAGCATCCCTTATTATCCCTCTCAGATAGTCACGGCACAGAGTGGTCTGGCTGTGACACTGCTTGATTTTCATTAGCTACTGTTCAGCTAACATGACTGTATGGTGAGTGTATCTTGGCTGATGCTGATATACAGATAGGCAGCTAATTTAAAGAGAAGCTTAGAAAAGTTCCCTGGCTTTGAGGGGACAAAAAAGAGAGTGGTAAAGGCCAGTGATTTATAGTCTGACAGAGAATCCAAGTACCTGAGAAATTTTCATTTCTTTGTTTTTGCTTTTATTTTATGAAATGTAGGTTTCCCTTCTCCATATAATTTTGGGCAAATGAGAGGAGGGCTGAGACTCTACCATTCAGTCAATTTGGGAACCAGTGGTATAAATCGCTCTGGTGTATAGTCTGGTAATATCTATCGAGGTTTAAAGTACACATACCAGTCACACTGAGTACAGAAAAAAAGCTAAAGAGATTACATGGCAACTGCCTATAATATATAATATTCTAGCAATTGAGAAAAGGACAATACAACACAGAGATAACCCAAGTCTATGAAGTAGAGAATTCAACAAATGAAATAGGGAAAGGGTTTTCAAAGAGTCAATTGATTAAAGTTTGTCTGAAATGAAAAGACTAGATGGATCAATTCAAAGGACCCTTGATATACAAAGACAAATTGATTCAGAATTATAGACACTGAAACATATTCTTGATAAATTATTGAACTCAAAGGATGAAAGAATTCTTCAGTCATCTGGTCAAAAAGTAAATATCACCCATGATGGGAGAATGTCTAGGTGATTTCATTTCTTTTCCATAGCAACCTTCAATGCAGCAATGTCTACAAAGTACTGAGAGATAAAAAGGGTAATGCAAGTTTATTGTATTCATCCCAGTCTTTTTTTTTTTTTCTGAGTTTTTTTTATTTATTCATTTGAGAGACAGAGAGAGCGCGAACAGGAGCATGGGGTAAGGGGCAGAGGAAGAGGAAGAGGCAGACTCCCCACTGAGCAGGGAAGCCCAATGCAGGACTCCATACCAGGACCCCCTGGGGATCATGATCTGAGCCAAAGGCAGACTCTCAACTAGCTGAGCCATCCAGGCGCCCATCCCAGTCATTTTTCAAGAATAAATGCCACAGGGAGGCTTTCTCAAAGAAGAAGCATCATATGGTACCCATAAGTTCTTCTGGAGAAAAAGACAAACCTTGAAATCCACCCAAACATGAACTACTTCAAAAGACAGAATTTAACATGTAGCAACTATGGCAAAATGACTTTTAAGTATTTAAATCCTTTTTGTAAGTATTTAATCCACTAAAATATAAAAACAAGATTAACTAGTGAAAGAAATTCTGATAGCAGATCAGAATTGAATGTCATTCATTCATCCGAAGTAAAGATAATACAAATGTCACAGATGGAAATGTGAGTGGGAGGTGACGGGCAGAAATGTAACGATACTAAGCAGTTCCTCTCTCATTGAGAAAGACAAAGATGCCTGAACTGGAAAAGCATTTTTTAATACCATAATTGATCTAATATCAGTGTTTTAGATAATATTTTTTTCCTGACACTTAGATATTGTAGGGTCACATATATTTTGTAATGAAATATAATCATCTGAGTAGACTGGTAATTTCTTCTGTTTTTTTTGTTGTTAAATTCAAATAAAATTTAATTATTCTTAAGGTTTAAAGTATATATATTAGATGACTCCATTGTTTTAAGGTTATTTCTATATTGTTTATGGATCTATGTATTTATATACCTGTTATTCCACATTTGTGTATGTGTGTATAAACATATATTTACGTATGCACACGTGTATGTTTATGTATATACACACACACAGGTACATATATACATACACACATGCACACACAGACACACACATACAGAGACACAGAGAGAGACAGACAGCTGTTGGCAGTAACAACCACCAAATATTAACACTGAAAGATGCCTGTGGCACTAGCCCAGTCTCCTGCCTTCCATGAGAAATGTGTGTTCCTAGGTCTCTTTGGCCAAGTATACAGGTTCCCGCTGCCCAGAGCTAAATCAGGAGCAGTGTCATTGTTAGGGCCTCTGTCTTTCTTTACTGGAAAAACTTTGACATTATATCTAGAAGGTCTTTCAGCTTCCTTTGTCTTTACCACCCCCCCCCCAGCTTTCCCCAGAAGCTCTTTGTGACTAAGACACTTGACCAAATACCCATGAACTCGAATGATAATGAAGTCTCTCGTCCCTGGTCTCTCTGGCCACACCTGATTGGCTTAAGGATGAACATCTACTCAAGTGGGGATAATGAGCCTGTCTACAGAAATTTGGGTGTTTTCCTCTGCTCTTCCAGTTTTAGTGGCTGGAACTTTGAATGCAATGTCACTAATTGCAAAGGCTCATTTTCTACCATGGCATCTGAAAAGTTGAGAAAAATGGAGTACGGGGAGAAAGAAGGAAGCAGATTTTATAGTGGAACAGACACAGAAGTGACTCAGCACCTCATTGTGCCCTGCCTCTCAGTCCCTGGATTGTGCACCTCTGCTCTCCTAACAATAAATTCCTCCTTCAGGTCAGCTTCAGACAGTGTCTTCTGCTAAATAATCCAATTATTATATGAGTTAAACTCTTAAGAAAGAGAAACATGTAAAAACTTTTTATGGCATTTAAACCAATGTGATGAAGGTATAATAAAAACACCAGCCACTTCAATTCCTGTTATATTTCAAAATAAAAGTGTTAAGAAACACTTAATTTTTCAAAACATAGCCATTGCGTTTACTATGACCCAACTACTATTCTAGCTACTTGAACAAAAAAGACAAAAATCATTGCTCTCGAGGGACTTACATTTTGGTGGAAGCATACAGTTTCCCAGTCTCTGGAAAAAGTTTAAAAGTAAAATATTTGGGAAATAAATGGGCTCATTTAGGAGTCACCAGTTCAATGTTTCCTAAAATATAGAGAACGTTTGCATCAAGAAATGAAAACATCTCTTGGGGCGCCTGGATGGCACAGCGGTTAAGCATCTGCCTTCGGCTCAGGGCGTGATCCGGTGTTATGGGATCGAGCCCCACATCAGGCTCCTCCACTATGAGCCTGCTTCTTCCTCTCCCACTCCCCCCTGCTTGTGTTCCCTGTCTTGCTGGCTGTCTCTATCTCTGTCAAATAAATAAATAAAATCTTAAAAAAAAAAAAAAAGAAATGAAAACATCTCTCGACACAATAAGAGCAATGCTACATATTTTTGAGTGGTAAGATAAACTTGATAAATAGAACAGTAAAAAATATTTCAGACACCTGTATTTTTATGCGGTTACCTAATGAAGGAAATTATGCCTCCAGCTTTCAGTTTTTGATAACATGTAAGGTAAAAAGAAGCTGTTTGGAAAAGTTCATTTTGAGGTAACAAAGCAAAAAATGTGTCCAAGGAATATTAGTTGTATGAATGAATAGAAAGTTTTTGGTATCAAACTGCTAACACCAAAAGTAGGGGAGATATTACCATATTTTCAACCATTCAAACCCTGTCAAAAAATGTAATTTACTTACTAATTCTCCATTCAGCTGTGTCGAATACAAAATTCATAATATCAATTTAAGCTTTCTCAATTAAATACCTTCTTATTTAGAATTCCTAGTATATATTTTTATTCTGCCTATTCATTTATGGTCCTTTTAATTTCATATTCATGGACATTATTCTTCAATTTATCTCTTTGAAGACCATATACATATTTAAAGTCAATCTCAATTCCAAATTTCATTTGCTATCAGAGTTTCTCCTGAATTTTAATTTTGTTACTTGTATTTCTAGAGGGTTTTCAGTTGCCCAGGGCTCTGAGAAAATGGCCCAGTCTCGAACTGGAACCTCAGTTTCCTTCAGAAGATGATATGAGATATAATGCAGCTATAATCACTGAGCGGATATCCTGGCCCATGTTCTGGTTCGAGACCCTATTCTCCTACCTCCTTCATTATGTAACTTCCCAAAGCCATATCTAGTGCTCATTTACATTAAACAACTTTGGCTCCTGCCTCTTGCCATTTTCCTGAATAATAACTCCAGTTTGCTTCAGCAAGCTTCCAGATCTGGAGTCCAACATGCTTATGGCTTTAGCCCCACTTCAGTTTGTTTCTGGCCAGCAGACATGTTTATCTTGCGTTTTAGCATAGCAATTTATTTTAAAGTTTCTCCTTTCATGTTTTATCTATCATTGCTATCTATCTGGAGTGAAGGGAGCATCAGAAGGTGAACTTAACAATGGTAACTTGGTTGGAAGTTCCAAAATATAGTTCTCAATTATTTTTCCAGACTCCAAGTCAGGAGGAATGGGAAGTATTACTGTGGGCAGTGGGACCATTCTCCTTGTAGTTATAGCATATGGTTGAACTGAAATTAAAAACAAAACAACGTGCTCTGAAATGTCTTCTCACTTGCAATAATGTAACATAGACCATTTTTATGATTAGGCAATTTCTGAGCAGTTGATCTGGTAGAACTCCATAGGGTCAGGGCCTTCAAAAGAGTTCCTGGGACCATCAAGAGAATTATCATTTATTCATACACTGTGGGAGGTGGCAAAATATAGAAATCATGATCTTTTTTTATTTTATAAACTGATCACAAGAAATATGAAGAAACTTGCTCAGTGTCAAAATATTAATTAGAAGTAGAACTGAAATTAAGTTTTAGGTTCCTTGGCAAACAGGTCATTATTATTTTCACAATACCATGCAGTTTTATTTATTTCTTTTTCTTATATAAATAAAATGAATGTTGAGCATTTACTTAGATAACCTGGAAAATGCCGTATGATCCTCCTAGGTTAGAACTGATTCATGCCATACCAATTTGTTGGTATTGATGCAGATGTATTTTTGCTGAGTGTACTTTTATTACGCCGAAAACTAAAGACAGTGTTGATATTTACCTTGTTCTTTTATTCAATTAATTTCAATTCAAACATTCCTTAGGTGAATTTACCTTTGTGAGATTAAAATGTTTCAAAGTATTGTTCTTTAAAATCACAATTTTTTTTATAGCTGCAATTTGTTATAATTTTTTAGCATCCAGTTTTCAGGCTTTTAGAGTTGTGTATCTTTATAAAACTTGTTTATTCATTTTTTTCCATTTCAAATATGTACTGAGTGCCTATTATGTGGCAGATGCTATCCCAGGTATCTGATATAGAAAGTGAACAAACATAGACATATTCCCTGAATTCATGGAATTGACACTCTAGTAGGGGAAATAGAAAACAAACAAACAAAATAATTGCAAGATAAATGAAAATTAAAATGATTGTAAGTATTGTGAAGGAATGATACCAGGTCTTATGTGGAAATAATCGGAGGTTTTGACTAAATCGGGAATCCAGGGAAGGATTCTCTGGAGAGAGGGTCTAAAGGTCATGAAGAAGTAAATTCTTTGAGGAGTGGGGGGAAGAACATTCTCAGCAGAGACCAGGATGTGCAAGGCCCTTTGGAAAGAAGGTCCATGGGTCCCTCAGTGAATTAAAATAAGCCGATCAGGTTAGACAGCATTCAACGAGGGAAGAGTGGTGCAAATTGAGGCTGAAAGAATAGACAGGGCCAGGTTATGCACGGCCTTACAGACAGGTTAAGGCCTTTGGACTTTATCTTTAGCATATTTTGCTGAAGGGTTTTAAGGGTTTAAGGTATTCAAAAGTCATTCTGGCTGCAGATGAGTATGGGCCGTAGATGGAAGCAGATAGATCAGTGTTTGGGCTATTGTTGTACATCAGGTAAGAGAGAACAGTAAACTGAATGAGACAGTGGGAATAGGCATGGAAAGAAGTGAATGAATTAAAAACGTATTTAGGATATGTGAGTGATGAAACACTAAATTCTACTTTTGAAATCAATACTATATGTTAACTAACTAGAATTTAAATTAAAACTTGGAACAAAAAATAAATAAAATGACAAGTAGAAGATTTTTTAAAAAGGTATTTAGAAAAGAAAACTAACAGATGATGAGAAAGAATCAGGATGGTTCTTAGGTCTCCATCTTGCATATCTGACTATATAATGATGTCCTTTGCAGCAACAGGAACCACAGAAGAGGACCTGGTTTCAAGGAGAGGGTCAAATTTTCAAAGGTATTTTATTAGTTTGAGGTGCTTTGAAGCTATATGACGAAAGGGTAGAGCTAAGATGGCAGAGTAGTAGGAGGACCCTCGGCTTGCCTTGTCCCTTGAGCACAGCTAGATAAATATCAAATCATCCTGAACACCCAAGAAGTTGAACTTAGGACTGACGGAACAAACTGAACAACTAGAGAGAGAGAAGAGGCCACACTGTGGAAGGAAGGAGGTTTGAAAACATGATTAGGGGAAGGTAAGGATAGTGGGTGCTGTGGAGGGGAGGGATCCCTGATCATGGAGAGAGGAGAAAGAGAGAGAGAGGAATGAACAGGGGATTGTACAAAGAAAACACTTCCCCAAAGATATTGACTAGGAAAACGAGAGGGGCTGATTATCGTGAGTTTTTCCAGCCAGAGTTTTAGAAGTCAGTGCCCTGGCTGCTGTTGAGCCCAGTGGGCACTGCAGTGCTTCTATGGAGAAAGAGGGTAGAAGTGCCGCAGCTGACAACACAATCTGAAGATCCCCTGGGACCCACTTGACAAGATGGTTCCCCCTTCTTGGAGTGCATCTGGGAGAGGTGGCATTGCCTCTCTGGGGACAAAAGAGCTGGTGGGCACCATCATGCTTGCTTTACTCCAAACTCCAAGCTCCTGCATGCTGTGCAACTGCCCTTCTGGGACAAACCTGCACCAGCCCCAGCATGGCAAGACTATTCCCCAGAGGACCAGTGCAGGTCCACACCATGCCAGGTCGCTAAAGTTTGGAATTTTAAAACTCAGCTGGGCTGCCTGGAATAAACACAGGTGCACTGTGCTGCCAGATGGGCAGACAGACCAGACATATACAAGGTGAAGGCAGGGAACCGAGGAATGCCTGAGACACATAAAGGGAGATTGTTCACTCTTCTAGGAGGGCTTCCTGGGCAGCTGTGGGTGTGAACTCCCCTCTCCAGGGACAAGGGAGAGGGCCGGTGCTATTTTCTTCCCCTACCCCTCAGCATAAACTAACTTCAATAAGCAGCACAACACCAAGAGTGGTGGCCTAAACTGTTTACACCAAGTCCCACCCCTCTGCACTCTGCAGGTGCTTCTTTACTAGGGCAAGTGTGCCTGAGAACCCGAACAGCAGGCCCCTGCCCCAGCAGATCAGCACAACTGCTCTTCTGTGCCCACCCCCCGCCCCAGGAAATACACGAAGTCTACTGAACATAGAGTGTTGCAACACTTCACCTGTAGTGGAAGTAGCATCAGGTCTCTTAACAAGCAGATCAGAGCACATCTACTTAAAACTTGCCACACTCTGGCCAAGGTCCAAACACTTCCCACTGCAGGCAAGAGGAAACTCTGCAGAGGACTGACCTGAGGGAAAGAGCAGCCAAAACCCAGCAGCAGAGTGACACAGCACACACCAGAAACACTTCTTGAAGCATCCAGCCCTGGACAGTATATGACCTCTTCTTAATAAAGGCATACTCTCAGGAGCAAGAAACGTAATAGGCTTTCCTAACACACAGAAGAAGACAGAGACCTAGACAAAATGCCAGGATGGAGGAATTCATCCCAAAAGAAAAAACACGAAAAGGTAATGGTCAGGGATCTAATTGAAACAGATATAAGTAATATGCCTGATCCAGAATTTAAAACAACAATCATAAGGTTAGTAGGTGGGTTTGAGAAAAGCATAGAAGGCACCAGGGAGTCCCTTAGTGCAAAGATAAAAGACCTAAAAATTAGGATGAAATTAAAAATGCTATAACTGAGATGTGAAACCAACTGGATGTAACGACCACAAGGATGGTAACAACAGAAGAATGAGTAAGTGATATAGAAGATAAAATTATGGAGGGGTGTTTGGGTGGCTCAGCTGGTTAAACATCTGATTCCTGATTTTGTTTCAGGTCACGATGTCAGGGATGTGAGATCGAGCCATGAGTTGGGCTCCACACTGAGCATGAAGTCTGCTGATAATAAGACAATAATAGTAGGAGACTTTAACACCCCACTTACAGCAATGGACAGATCATTTGAGCAGGAAATCAGCAAGGAAACAATGGCTTTGAATGACTCACTGGACCAGATAGACTTAACAGATACATTCAGAATATTTCATCCTAAAGTAGCAGAATACACATTCTTTTTGAGTGCATATGGAACACTCTCCAGAATAGATCACATACTGGGCCACAAATCAGGCCTCAACAAATAAAAAAAGGATTGAGAACATACCATGCATATTTTCATAACACAATGCCATGAAACTTGAAGTCAACCACAAGAAAAAATGTGGAAAGACCACAAAAACATGTAGCTTAAAGAACATCTTACTAAAGCATGAATGGGTCAACCAGGAAATTAAAGAAGAAATAAAACAATACACGGAAACAAATGATAATGAAAACATGATGGTCCAAAACCTTTGGGATGAAGTGGTCGTAAGAGGGAAGTATATAGCAAAACAGGCGTACCCCAAGAGGCAAGAAAAATCTCAAATACACAACCTAACCTTACACCTAAAGGAGCTAGAAAAAGAAAATGCATACAGTGTGCCTGCAAACAGTAAACATTCAGTATGTATTTATTGAATAGATGACTTAATGTCCATCATCTACATGAGAAAACTGAGCCTCGTAGAGGTTAAGTTCTTGGCTAAATTTACAGTAGTTAGGGGCAATGTTGGGCCTTCTGACTCCAAGTACAGTGCTCTTTCCATTTTAGGCTTGCAAGGATATTAGAGATAAAACTAATTGATAATGGATTTATTGACTGGATGTTTTGTAGTTAATTTTCTAGAGAAAATATTTCTGTAATACCTAAAAGAATGGCATTTGAAAGCAAAGCCCACCAACTATTTTCAGTTTTTTAAAACCTCATGTTGCCCAGATAATTAAATTGTGGCCACCCTTAAGAGACAAACAGGAGGCTAGTCATTGCTTTGTGAAGTATGAGGACTATCAAGCAGATGCATTTTAAATTAGATTCTAGTAAAATTCCTTACAAGTAGCCAGCAAATCCGATACAGGTGAAATAATAATTGAGGGATAACAACTAACATAACAATACTTTTTAGATATTTTCTACAATGTCCACTTATTCCTGGATGGTATGAAATGAACACAACATTTTTTTTCCATTATGACTATAATACAGTAACAGAGGCAGGAGGAGAAAGAGAGATGGAACAGGATATTTTAGAGCCCGTCTTGGATCCACATTCAGCCCCAGATTATCAAACAATTGAATATTAATCTGTAAACATCTTATGGTACTTCCTGTATTCTGCCTTGAATAATATTATTAAACCAAATACCCATTGGTCTGAGTACATATTTTAAAGGGTAATTAAATTAAACTTACTAAAATACTTTGTCTGTATTACTTAATTACATTTCAGGACCTACTGGATGAATATAGTGTGTACTACTACAAAGCACTTAACTCCAAACAGCATTTTCTTCCCAACCCTCCCCATTTCTGAATACTGTTTCTCCCCAAAATTCATTTTCAAATCATTTAACTATTCCTTTTGATGTTTAACCCCATATTTATAAATAGTATACCTTATTAATATGGTGGTTTCTAGAATTTTACAAATTATATAAATTATCTTTCAGCCTTGGTGTTCCTTTTAAGAGTTCTAATGTCATTCTCATTTCAGCACTTTGCATTTGACTTTTAATTTTGACTTGTTTCTGGAAACACTAGAAATTTTTGAAGGCATTCTATTTTAAATAGAAATTAGTTTTCTAGTATGAAAGGCAAGGAATTAGCTTTAATACATTCTCCTCAAAAGTTGTCTCCTCCACCCTCACCATTTTTCAGATACCATTTTATACGTCTGTGTGTCTATACACACATATATAACTTTCTATATAAATTCCTTTCTTGAAAATCATTGTTATCTGTAGTTATAATTTCTATTTCTTCTCCTTCTCCTCTTCTTCTTCTTCCTGTTCTTTTTCTTTCTTTTTGTATCCTTCTCTACTTCCTCCCTCTCCTTCTTCTTTAGCTTGCTTATGCATCCTTATTTTACCCACAAACAATCTGTAAATCAAACACGTCAGGTAATGTCTATTTTATACTTTTCTTGGGAACAACCCAATTCCAGGGTTTTGCTCCATTATATACTGGTTGTGCTCTTGTGCTCCTGTACTCTGCCAAGGGAAGACCACCGCCCATACAGATGTTCCAGACATAGGCACATAGGTGCAGAAGACCTAACCTAACCCACTGTTGGAGTCAAACCCAGCCAAAGAATATAAGTGCTGCAAACACACAGAGACAAAGGATAATAGTTGAGAGAGAGAGAGAGAGAGAAGAAAAAAGAAAAAAAAAGTAGATTAAATTTCCACCAATTCTGAGAAGATGGACACTTTGTGCTGCCTTTAATGAGGAGCCATTTCATTCATCATTTTATGTAGGATAACTAAAGTACACGGACTTTTAAAAAAATTGTATGAAAGAGGGTGTGTACCTGTGTGTGTGCGTGTGTGGGCATGGGCGTGCACACACTGGTTCCCCAAAGAAGTGGAGTGTAATGGAAAGCTTTATTTTATTTCATTGTTTTATTATACTTAGAATGCCATAATTCAATAAATAATTGTTGCATCACCGTAATAAAATCCACAGAGAATTAGGAGTTGCATCGTTACACATGTTACTTCTTTTCCAATGAAACCTTACTTGAGAATGTTTTTCTACATTTCTCTGAGAAGCTAGATGTCTATAGAAAGTCACGGCACTGTTAAAGTGCATATTATATATGATGTAACAAATGAGGCAATTAATTTGGATTTGTTTCCACAGAATAAGCTATTTGATATTTCTGTACTCTTTATGGCAGATTAGTTTTGATCATGGTAGATTATTATATTCTTTCTGAGTCATTAAAAGCTATTACCGACGTGTACCAAACTGTGTTTTAAAGCATTGTCATTATGTTTAAAACGTATAATTTGTAGATAAAAGTAAAAGCATGAAGCTTGTCAAATATTCTTTTATTTCACATCTCAAAAAGTAGGAAAATTCCTCACTTCAGTGTTGAATTATTATAAGTAGGGAAGTCAGTGGGAAAAATGATATTTAAAAAAGGAAATGTTATCTCAATATTTTCAAGGAAACAGTAGTAAAGTTTATTAGTGCTTTTCATATCTGATTATTCTCTCCTTCCAGACAACACAGGAAGAAACTACTTCCCAGACCCCTTTGCAATTAGGCAGGGTCATATGACTAGTTCTAGCCAGTGATCTCACTGGCAAGTGAAATCCATGCATCTTTTTCCAGCTGAAGTTTTTAAGAACAAGTATGCCACTTCCATAATCTCCCTTTCTCTCTGACAGTGACCTTGGAGGCAGTTTATTGAAATGGCAGTACTCAACAATCAAGCAGTCTGAGTAAGTGCATGGAGAAAAGCAGCTCCGGGAAGACATTTAACTGACATCACACTTGAGCATGTGAGAAATAGATTTTATTGTTTAAGACTCTTTTGCTGTAACTAGTGACTAAAACAGGTGTGTCTTGTTATACAAAATCTGTGTATAAATTTTAATTTTATTGAATGGAAGCATACTTTATTAGGACAGAGATACTATTTAAAAGTACTCCAAGATAAATATTCTTTTGATCAAACAATGGTTTACGTATAAATAAATAAAACCACTTAATTTACATGATTTTAATTGATTAATCCGATCATAAAGTTATATGATTAAAAAATTAAGAAGTTATGGGTGTGAATGTTTGTCGTCATTGTTCAATAAAGATGGTGTGTGTGGGTGTGTGGGTGAAGAGAAAGGCAAATAACTTACATGTAGTCAGATATTTTGAGCCATTAAATTAGGTCACACACCTAAAGAAATCAGTAGCATCATTATTATTACCATTAAAATCTTGCTTTATTGAGAGTCTCAGGGCTGGCCACACACTTAGGAGGAGGTCTACATATATTACTCAGCTAGAGGATATAATAAGCTAGTAATTCAGTCAATCAACTAAAGTTGTTTGTACTACCTGGTACTGAGCAACCTATTTAACTGATTTGCATGTTAATGACAGTTCATTACCTTGACTGATACAGTAAGCTGTTTTGGTTTTCATGTAACAGTCTTAGACAGTTACAAATGATTATCTAAGAAGCTCGTGCTCCAAACACAAAGTCAAGGACTCCAAAGGCACTATGAGACTGGCGGTGACTCCGCTCACAGTTTTCCATATTGCGTTTTTCAGATATCCCGGCATTATTCTAATCTGACTACTGTGACAGCAACTCCAAGACTTTAAGCAACTCACCAAATTCTGCAGAAGTAAAATGTGCTAAATGTAGGGCATTGACTCTGACCTTCTGTGTTCAAGGCCAGCACCCTGTCCATCAGATCACAGCTTCCTTTAGAGAAAAAGAACCAAAAAAGCTCAATATTATAAGGCATTTTTTAAAAAATTACGTTTTGCTCTCTGACTTATCTGGAATTATTATCATGCTTAACGTGTGAGAGAAACCTAAATTCATATTTTCTATACTACAATCCAATAGTCTCAATCCTGTTTATGTAAAAATATGCCTTACTTCCCTGTCTTTCTAAATATCTATCCTCATTTTCAAGCAGATAGAAAAGAAAATTAATTATGAGCATTCACTAGGAAATGTTACTATAATGGAATGCTAACAGAAGGATCAGATTTCCTTGTATTTCTTCCCTGTCTATTCATATGTCCTTAATGTCATCCTTGTCCTGAAATTCTTGCTGTTGAATTGTTGTGTTTATCTCCACAATCTGTTTTTAAAATTTGTAATAAATTCCTCACATCTTAAAGAAACAGTTTAGAAACATGGACTCTACACTTGAGACACTGGTTTGAATGCTAGTTTTACCATTAATTAGCTGAGTGAACTTGGATATGTTTCTTAACCAAGCTGATCCTCAGTTTTCTCATTTCTATGGTGGAGATAAAATGTCTGCTTCATAAATAGTGAGAATTAATCGATATAATGTACATAAAGCAGATCAATTAATATAGATGAAAATTATGTTGCTTGCCTTCAGAGGCCTTAAAATCCACTTTCAGGAGGTGGCTTATTTACAGTAGGGATTGAAGGTAATACCAAGTAATGCATATAAAGGATACTGGAGTCAAATAAACCTAGATTTAAATGCTGCCTCTACCACTTACAATTCAGCATTTTCTTCTGTAAATTGGGATCATTAGAGAATGAACCTTATGAAGTTGCAAACAAGATTAAATGAAATAATTTATAAAAAGTGCTTAGTGGTACCTATCGGTACTGTGGAATTGAGCTGGTGTTCTCAGGAGAAAAGGATTAGGGAAAAGAGAAATCCCTGGCAAGGAGGCAAGTGAGGGTGGGGCAGGGAAAGCCTTGAATAGCAATGAAAGCATACAGCCTACAAGGTCAGGGACTCCACCATTCACTTTGCTCTGCATCGCTGGTCTACGGCCCCATACTTGACCCACAACATCCAGCTGACAACTACGTGTGAAATAAACGGATACAACAGGTGTCCTTCTAGACACTGCATAAAATGTGATACCAGGAGCATGAAAATGATGAAATATGTTCTGAAATATATTCAAAGTCAAAAGCACTCACCAAAATGCATTAATACAGAAGAGGCAGAGGTCCTTGAAAGAAATAAAACGTTGGCATTTTGGAAAAGAAAAAAAAAGTAAAATAATTATTTGTTCTTACAAAAAATTATTTCTTTATCTCAGAGATGTTTTCTTCTTTGGCATCAACTGGTAACCAAGAAAGACAATGCACTGGGCTGGCTTGGTAGATACTTGTTATACCAGTTGGGCAACATAACTGCATTGTAATTCCACTGCTGAAACACCTACAGACAATCTTTCCTTTGTAGGACAGTTAAGGACTTGGATTGCTTATACAATGAATCACCTAAATAGAAATAGCAAGCAATTTGAAAGAAGGAGAATCCGTACTCTATTTCAGAGTAAAATCATCACCACCCACCTCCCCAACTTTCCATCTATATGTGAAAATCTCTCTGCATCAGCCAATAACGAGGTTAATACCCATTTAGACTCTTTACACTTTCCCCACACAGATCTATTTCATACTGAATTCAAAGACTAGAATACATAGCTAAAGACATAGGGAATTAAATTATAACATATTCTACCATCCTAGCTCTGATTGCTGGAATTTTAGGGCTATCAAAGAATAGTAGTAATCATAATTAATATTTTTTGAAATCCTAAAATAACATTATGTGTGTGTGTGTGTGTGTGTGTGTGTTGTATGGATACTACTTGATCCTTACAACAATTCCACCAACTAGTTAAAACAAGGTTATTTCCCCATTTATAGAAGAAGAAAGAAGATCACAATGTTTTGGTTTCTCAAGGCTGATCATGCATTGAGTGTAGAACCAGAATTTGAACCCCAGCTCTAGGGTCCACCTGCTTTCTACTAGACGCTGCCAACATAAGGGACTTTAAAAGCCAAGAAATTAATTAGCCCCTCTTCTCTTACTGTGGCAAACAGACATAATGGATGTGAAGGTGCCTGTCTGATTGGTCAGAAGGTCATGGTGAGGCCAGAGTTACTCACAAACTCTGGGCCTAGGGTCTAGTCAGCAGAAGCTATCAAGAAATGGTGCACAGTTTAGCCAGACAAGGAGAGTGATGCAGATGTCAGTAGGTGGGCATTGAGAAGAGAGCAACATGACCACCAAGCTGTCCCATCAAATAACCCAGAAAAAGACCCCATTACTATCTTTTATCTGGATCTCAGTTCAAAGTCATGGTCCACTGCCACTCTAGAGAAATCTCAACAGAAGCACTTAATTATCCAAGTTCCATTTAAAATATTAACAACATCCTTAATTGTAGAAAAATGCCCAGGCCACATGTTGTTTTCTAACTCAATCCTAGTCACACTGAACATTTAAATGTAAAAATTAGGTCTTCCCTGATCTGATTCTCTCATTTGCTGTGATGAGCTAGGCTTCTTTCAATTTCATATTATCCACTAACTTTATTCTTTGCCCTGGCCTTCCTCAGCTTCTCAGATCTGAGTGTTGAGTAACCTCCATCCTGCTCCTATTATAGTCAGTCCTGAAATAAGGAATATATGGATAGAAAACTGTAGGTCTGCCACATACATGAGCTTAGAATTAAGTTAACTTGCCCATATTCCAGAATCTCTTTATTGTCAAAAACACGTGGGATCCAAGGACTGGCCCTGGCACCAGTGTTGCCCCCACCTCTCTCCTCTTCATTGTATCAGTTGCCATATATAAGTCATCCCTAAACTTAATGACTTGACACAGCTGTTTATTAACTTATAATTCTGTAGATCAGTAACTGGGCTTGGATTAACTGAATGGTGATCTCCTGGTCTCATCTGGCCTTACTCAGGAGTCTGCATTTTGTTGGCAGTGTTGGCCTCATTTACATTTACAGTCTGGCTGTTGACTCTTTCATGGCTGCGGGCTGGCTTACCATTGAATGGATACCTAAATTCTCTTCCTTTCATTCTCCAGCAGGCTAGCTTCTGTGGTGATCTTAGGGTTCTAGAGACAGCAAAAGAACGAGATTCAATGCACGAAATTTTTAAAAGGCTCTTCTTGTGTCATAATCCAATGCAGTGAGCCACAGAGCCAGCTCAGATTCAAGATGTGGATACACACACCCTATCTCCTGATGGCAGATCCTGCAATGTCACATTGCAGGAATGTAGATGTAGGGACAGAATTTATGGCTTTTTTTACATTCTTCCACAGCCAGTCATCTGGTCACACTGGTCCTAAATGTTAATATTATCCCCACTTGCAAAATATCCTCATGTCTATCTAGGACACTTAAAAGACTTATCCAATTAAGGCACTAGGTTCAAAAGTCAATAATCTGATCTTGTAACTTTCTACATATCCAAATGCAGTTTCTTAGGAGGTATATAGAAGGTGATATTACAGCCTAAATGCCTGGTGATCACTCTCAATTGAATTAAGAAGAATGTACCCAGTCTACTTTATTACAGGTTAAAGGTTGTGCTGTCTCCACCATTACAGAATCATTCACGCGGAATCGTTTTAGTCAGACCAATTGCCTGCCAACTAGAATGACTGAGACTGACTGATCTGAGCAGAAATTATGGTCTATAATGTTTTTTCTGCTTCATGTGCAGAAACAGCCTCCAGCTGGATCTGGTTGAGCCAGACTAAATTGCATCTGATTCATTGACTTTGCTGCAATTGGTCTGTATAACAGTATGGCCGGGGCCCAGCACTGCAATCCTTTTGTTCATTGCATTAAAATGGTATGTAGTAAGTTAGACAGACTGAATCGTTTGGTATCATTTTTATTTCCTCAAATAAAAATTATAGGACTTTGAAATCTTAGAAATACCATTTTGTGTACATGCATGCACGCACACACACACACACATCTGCATCAAGGGATTTTAACACTTTCTACACATGTTGAATCAAGCATCATCTTTAGAGAATGTTTTCTCTAAAGTTTATTTTGCTCATTAGTTTATAATAGTAATATATATATATACATATATATATATATATATATATATATTTTTTTTTTTGACAGAGAAAGAGAGACAGCCAGCAAGAGAGGGAACACAAGCAGGGGGAGTGGGAGAGGAAGAAGCAGGCTCCCAGCGGAGGAGCCTGATGTGGGGCTTGATCCTAGAATGCTGGGATCACGCCCTGAGCCGAAGGCAGATGCTTAACCACTGAGCCACCCAGGCGCCCCTATAATAGTAATATATTAAATGGTGTGATTATCATATGCCATATATTATGTTACAAGCTTTCAAATCATTAGTTCTTTCAATCTCATAGAAAACCTCATCAAAGTCAGTACTATTATCATCATCCTCATTAATAGCTGATGGCACTGACACTGGGGAGGTTAGGTATCCTGCCTAATGTCATATAACTAGGTAGTAGCCCAGGGCTGGGCTCAAGCAGTTGGAATCCAGGATTAGTCCTGCTGCCCATCTCCCACCTTACTAGCTCCTCCCTCCCTCCTTCCCTTCCTCTCTCTCTCTTCCTTCTTAATTCAAGCGACATTTTTGAGTATCTATTCTTTATTTAAACTTAAATGCAAAGAAGCATACATTTCAGGCTCTTGAAAAATGTATAGACAAGTAAGGAAAATAATTATGTAAATAACATTTAACAATGTTATCAAAACATGGTGAATCCTCTAATAGATTAGAATGGTGTGTAGGTGTTAGAGGATTAGAACAATAAATGTCCATGAGGTTATATTTAGTGTCAGCTCTGTTCACCACCTTAACCTTAGACTGAGAGCACTACTTTGAACCTGTCAGGCATTCAAAAAAAAACAAAAACAAAAACAAAAACAAAACTACTTGTTAATTGAATCACTGAAAGCAGTCTCACAAAACAAACAAAAAAACTTGATTGAATTACTGAGAACAGTCTCACAAAGGACATGACCTTTGACTTGACCCATGCCTACAGTAAATTCTCAAAAGTGTCAAGTATTTAACTATGAAACACTTTATTATGTGCTTTATCATATGCCAAGTATTCTTTTAAGCATTTTGCAAATGTGAACATAAAAAATCTTCATAGAAATTATTAGTCCCATTTTCCAGATGAGAACAAGGATTTGCAGAGAGACTGAGTACTTTGCTGTAGCTGGAATGTGGCAGAGCTGAGACTCAAACACCTGCAGTCTGGCTCCAGGATCCACGCTCCCAGGCACCACCCTATGCTGCTTCTTAAGGGTGCTGGGAGTTCCTATTGCACCTTTTGCAGCTACTTGACGTTCAAAACACACATTTCTCTTCTCTTCCTTTTTGTCTTGACATATATAAAGAAGAATTTTCAACTCCATTTCATTAAAGATGGAAAATTGGAATTCGTGCCATTTGGAATAAAATTTACATAAACAAGAGACTAGGTTTTATTTGGCTTTTGACAGACTTCTGTCAAGTTGTGTGTATCTATATGCACACAGGACTCTTGTGTGTGTTCAGAATTTGCAGGTTTTTGTATCCCTGTGTGGTTACCGCTTACCTATCTTTGTAACTTTTTCAGCTTGTTCAGCTTGTCCATTTAAATTTTCACCTATAACTTCATATATATCAGAACAAAGTCAGGCTTTACACACAGGAGATGTACTGCCCTCAGCTTGTAGCTTACTGTCCTAGCATTGATTCAAGTGCCTCCTGGCTGGATACCTACTAGTTCTTAGCTAAACAGTTGGAGTCAGGGAGAATGGTGTTTAAATGCAAGATATTCTAATTCTAAGTATGCAAACTTGGGTAAGTTATTTAACCTGTAGGTGTCAGTTTCTTTATCTGCACAAGAAAGAATAATACCCACTGTATAAAGTTTCATGAGAAACTGTATGTAAAATGCTTGGTACTATACCTGGCTAATTAAATGGTGGTTATTAAAATGGTTCAAATCATGGAGACTTATTGTCCTTCTTCTGGACTTACATTTCTGCATGTCATGTCTTAGCACATTATCCCTGGCTTTACTCCTAAGGAGAGATCCCTACCTCTCTCTGTCTTGGGCTTTCTAATAGGACTTTCTGGAGCGAGTTTCTCAGTTCCTGGCCACTTCAGTCCTCATGATAAAAATGCTATGCCATTAGCCCATGTCATTGATGCCCACCAGAAGAGGTAAAAATTTCTCAGCCTGAATTTCATGAATTTCTGTATTCTGATACCTTCATCTACCTCGGAACATTTTTTTTCTCTTTATGACATATTCCTTTTTCCCCCAAGGAGCAAAATGCATGGCTCTTTACCCTAAAATACACTTAGTATTTTTTCTCTCATCTAGGGATCTTCCATTTTGCCCTTTGCAATTATTTCCTTGAAATTTTGACTTAAAATCAGCCCCCTATACTATGTTTTCTTCAACATTTCTAGCTCATTTTTATTGGTTTTTGTGTTCAATGGGATTTGATCAAAAAAACAAAGGCCCTTGGAATGATACAGAATATGAGATTCATTATTTATTGTGCTCACACTATTTTGGAGCTGGTTAAACACTTTATGAATAGTTGTTGGTTCTGCATCTGGTCTTGAGAATAAAGTCAACAGAGCAGACGGTGAAGAAGGAAAAATAGGCATAAAGTGGGGGGAGCAAGGGCAACAGAATGCACAAAGATAGAACACTGAACCCACATAGATCTCTTACCGTCATCAAGCCTCTAACTTGAATGATGGGGTGACCTGAAGAAAAGCTGGTCCTCTTCATCACAGAGCTAAACAAGCACCTGGCCAGGATTTAGAAAAGCAAAAAGAGATGCAGTGGGAGCTAGAGAAGCTATGAGCCTGGCTGCTACCCTTCACCAACATGATGAGTCAGGTCAGTGACAGTGAGCATGAATGGTAACAGAGCCTAGTGTCGGTATTGACCTTCTGAGCTTATCTTCACTCTCTGTGTCATTCAGAGAGATATACCTCCTATTTCTTCCCCAGACATCTTCTTTACCAATTGTGTTTCTCCCAAGTCCTTGATCACCCAGCCAAATCATTAGCTATTGCCTTTGAATTAGTATGAATCCATACTTCTGGTCATCTCTCCTATTAGGCAAAATGAACAACTAGGTACACTGTTTGAAGTTATTATTTTTTTTAAAGATGTATTTATTTGAGAGAGAGAGTGGGGGGGGTGGGGAGAAGTGGTGGGGGGCAGAGGGAGAGGTGAGAGAGAATCCCAAGCAGATGCCATACAAAGCCCAGAGCTCAATGCAGGGCTCGATCCAAATGAAACCAAGAGTCAGATGCTTGACTGACTATGCCACCGAGGCACCCCACTTTGCCTGAGGTTTTGACCACTGGGTAGATTTTCCTTTACCACTGTTCTTCTGGGATGTCCCAGAGAGGGACTGCAGTGTTGCAGCCATATACTTTCAAGTAGGGCAGAATCATCTGTAAGTCAGGACCAATTTTTCTTCCTCAAGCAACTCTCCATGGGGTTATAGGTGCAGATTAAGAAGGAGAAAGTAATATAATAGGAAAATGGGCCATGGGCCTTTGGGCCATTTGTCTGTGCAACTTACTCTATCTTCAGAAACTGATCGAGCTCAATCTCATATTTACCATTTCTGTTTGATGATGGGATGCTACTGTCTCTCTCAAGGGTATGAAGCAGTGAATCAGACAACACTCTGATGGGTAGTTTAGGCCATATGGTAATTTGGTGGCCCATGGTTAAGTGTTGGTTTTCTGCTAAGGCTCTGTAGAAAGCTACAGATGTTTTACAAAAGGAGAATGATCTATTTGGAAAAGAAGGTGTAGTTTTGCTGCAAAATCTTACATATCTGCTCTGTGAATCTCTTATAAGGACTGCCAGAAGTTCCATACAGCCTTCCTGTCTGACAAAGAGACTACAAGAACTGTTGTATTTTATAGATCACATGGCCCAGATGGTAGGACAACTTGCTTGGCATCTTGTACATGTTTCAGGGTCTTCTCTTGTTCTGGACCTTCATCAAAACGAAAGGCTTTCTGAGTTACTAGGCAAATGGGTCAGAATAGCATAACCAAATGACGTATATTTTGCATTAAACACCAAAGAGATACAATTAGTGCTTTTTCTTTAGTGGTGGTAGGGGTCAGACGCAACAATTTGTTCTTCATTTTAGAAGGGATACTTGGACATGTCATGGGCCATTGATTGGATCTGTAGAAATTTCATTAAGTAGCCAGCCTCAGAATATTTGTGAAGTTTGTTTCCTATCCATTGGCAAAGATGTTTCTAAATAATGCCTAAAGTAGTTGCTACTATTTTCACAACTTCCCAATCAGCTAAATATTATAAATACAAAGAACGATCATGAAATCCTACTGAAAGAAGAAGTAATTGAGGTTTCTGCAGACTAGATTATGAAATAAGGCTGGAGAACTGGTATAGCCCTTAGGTAAGATGGTGGTGATATACTATTGTCTCAGACAGCCAAAAGTAAAGTGTTTCTCTTGGTCTTTACTAACAGGTAGGGAGTAAAGAGCACTTGCCACATCAACAGCCCTATGCCATATGCCAGGAAATATGTCTATCTGCTCTAGGAACAAAACCACATTTGAAGGAGCAACTGCAATTGGAGTCACCATCTGGTTAAGTTTGTAGAAACCCACTGTCATTCTCCAAGATCCATCTGTCTTCCATAAAGGCCAAAGAGGCAAGTTAAATGGGATGTGACAGGAATCACTATCCCTGCATCTTTCAAGTCTTTAATGGTGGTGCTAATGTCTGAAATTCCTCTAGGAATGCAATGTTGTTTTTGATTTACTATCTAGGCAGTTCTAGTGGCTTCCACTTGGCTTTCCATAACATAATAGTTTTTACTCCATAGGTTAGGAAACCAAAGTGGGAATTCTTATAGTTTCTGAGCATGTCAATTACAATCATGCATTCTGGAATCTGGGAAATTATGCACAGGGTTAGTTTGGAAACTCATTGGTTCACTGTGAGATATACCCAAGTCAAAACTCAATTTATTTCAGACTTCCATTAACCTCTACTATAATTGGTGCACCACAATGAAATTTTTGGTCCGTAGGAATTGGTTTAAATTTAGAGTCAATGTCTAATAATCCCTCAAAAGTCCGATTAATTCCTCTTTTGCAATGCACAATCACCCCAGTAAAACGCTGCACACCTCTTTAAGGGAAGGTTAGAAGATTTACATTATATACCTTCTTCACAGAAGAGGGTTTTTTCCTAAGGGTAGCAGGCCTTTCTTTCATTTAAGGGGCTCTGGGTCTGTGAACCAGTTCACATCTGGGAACTTGTTGAGGGGCATGATATCTCAATTATAGTCATTTAAGTCAAGTTTCTCTTCACTAAACCTAGAGTTTTTCTGTGTTTACAAACCAAGCAAGACTTTAGTATGCTGCCCATCTATTTCAGTTCTAGGGCCAGTTCTTGTCAACTGGCCAACTAGACAATTTTGACTCTTGCTTTTGATTCAGTTGTCTTTAAATTGTGCAATAATGTGATTTGGTTAAACAGTTTATATACAACTTTTACTTCTGTGTCTGGTTTTGGGCCTGAAGATATAGGGAAAAGCAGTAAAATAATAAACCATAGGCATGAAGTGGGGTGCAAGGACGAACCGAAACCCATAATGACAGGCTGGAATGTACATCTGTCTCTCACCACCTCCAACCAAGTTTCCAACTTCAATGATGCCAGTAACCAGCCAGAGAAGCTGGTGCTCAGGATATGGAGAGCTTAAGGAGATCTGGCAGGAGTTTGAGGGGCTGTTTTCCTAGCTACCGCCCCAGTTGCTGTAAACACTAACCATGGATTTACTGACACTGAAGGAGATTTCACAGAGCCAATGCAGCTGCAGGACTAGCTGCTGTCCTACAACGATGGAACGACCCAGCAGATCAGGGACAAATGTATGGGAGCTACAATAGCATTTGTTGTCCTGCACTGACCTGAGTGTATAAAAAATATGGCTTCTGCCCCACTTCTGCTTTCCAAATCTCATGAAAATGTCCCTCATGATCCATGCTAATAAGAAAATATACACGTGTCAAAGCAAATACTGTACAAGGCAATGTTGGACAGGCAAGGAAGGCTTTGTTCAAGGTTTTTGCAATAGGAGAGACATATCAGAGCTCTGAGCTTATCTCTACTGAAGCAAATGGCAGGAGTTTCTAAGAGCTGATTCGGGAAGATCTTGTTTGCTAATGGCCCCATGTTTGCTAATCGGCCTTAACAGAAGAAACATTAAGCTTTCTCTTCATGACAGGAGGTAGTTTTACAACTTGGAGCAAGATGCCCACTGAAGTCAGGCTTCTCCCCTCCCACAGATTCTGGGAGGCAGGGGTGCTATCTTCCCTGGTTACTCCTTTAAAGGATAGCTCCCTGGTCCTGAAGAAAGACAGTCTAAGGCTGCAAAACTAGCAAGGGGCTTTTAAAAAGATTTACATCTCAAAAAGACAAAGAATTTACAACTACAACTTTTCAAAAATAAATGTTCTAAGAAAAGGGAGGTCAGGAGCCTAGAGTCAGGAAAAATGCCTGTCTATGGTTTAGTAAGGCTGAGGGGAATATTAATGCTGTCTTAGTCTCAAGGAAGGGAATGCTAGGAAATGTAGTGTTAGCTTGGCTAAGTTGACACTGTACAAATCCAGCGATTCTCTTTTCTGAACTCCTACTGTTCTGATGCCTCATTTAGTGCTTATTTGTTCTGTTAAGAACACTATGTGAAAGTGGGAAATGAGATAAAGGAATGACTGCATGGCCTTTAAGTTTCATGTTGAAGCATTGTAATAACGCTATTTGGTGATTATTTAATTTTCACTGTTGTAGCTGGCAAACTGCCACAGACCTATGTAGATGAATGAGGGTGGCTGTGTTCCAGTAAATTTTATTTACAAAAACAGGGAATGGGTTGGATTTAGCCCATTGGCTATAGTTTGCTAAACCCCACTCTAGATGAATGTGGTTTTGTTTGATTTACTGTTTACCATGGATAAGAACCTAGATTCTGTGAAATATTGATTTATGGTTTTATACAGTAAATGATGTTTCTTCAAAAGAAATGCAATAGTCTTCTAACCAGTACAGAAGATAACTCCAAATGTGACAATGTTATTTCGCCATAGGACATTAACTACTTTTGTATTTTACACAGCAATAATCTTATTTTAGAGTTCTTTGCTTTTTTAACTATAAATACTCCCATCTCTCCTATACTCCTTTGAACCAGCTTTACCAATCCTCCATTTCCTTCATTATTGCCTTAAATAAATCCCTGATACACATTAACTCATATCTTTAACTTCCAAAAACTATGTTTTGATAACTCTTTAATGGGTTTTCAGCATTGGGCATCCTAAGCCTGTCTCTGAAGGGCACAGCCTGCCCTGATAAGCTTGAAGAAAAAGAAGGAACAGTGGAGCCAAACCTGGTCCATAATTTTCCCTCAAAGATTAATTAGTCCTCTTCTCTTGAGGAAGAAGAATTAGGGTGTGAGCATGGCCAAGAATAGCCCTCCAACTTTGTATTCTCCCAGTGTGCTCCCCAGAGCAACAGTTATTAAAATGGTTAACTCATAGGTCCCTCCAGACCTAATAAATCAGAAACTCTGGAGGTGGGGTTCAGCAATCTGCAATTTGAGGAGCCTTCTAGGTGATCTTAATGCAAGCTAAAGTTTGAAAACTTCTGCTCAGAAGCTATCCAATGGGGACTTCAAGTACCTCCTTCTCAAACAGCATTTATTTATTTATTTATTTATTTATTTATTTATTTATTTATTAAATTTTATTTGTCAGAAAGAGAGAACATGCACAAGCAGGGGGACTGGCAGGCAGAGGGAGAAGCAGGCTTCCTACTGTACAAGGAGCCCTATGTGGGACTGCATCCCAGGACCCTGGAATCATGACCTGAACCAAAGGCAGATGCTTAACTGACTGAGCCTCACAGACATCCTTCAAACAGCATTTAATACAAAGCTCAGCCACTCTCTACAGTCTATACCACTGGTGGGGGCCCATCTTCAGCACTTCACACTGCCGCTGGAGGGAGATTTTCAAATTTGTCTTGTAAGTGTGATTTGCTTATTCTTGATAATTTACTATTTAATTGGCAAGTTCAATTCCATCTTACTACAGGATTTATTTTTTAAATGAAAGATAAAAATTAATTTGGGAAAGTGGTGTGGGCAGGCCAGGCACTTTTCTCCTTGCCCTCTGCAGCTATAATTTACAGCTGTTTTCATAAAGACAAAGATTTAAAATGCATTTCCACATCATCTCTGACTTCTCTTCTATCCATAATTCATTTCCACTCAGGCGGATGACCTGAAGTAAGGAAAGTACAGTGAGAGAATCATAAAACAGTGTCAGAATGGGATACAGAGACTGTTCTGAGCAAGGCATTTCATTCAGTTACTTCAAAAGCTATGGTGGGCTTTCTGGGCTTCACAATCACTGTTGGGTATGTCTCAAATCAAGCTGAAGAGTGAGTGAACAAATGAGACAAGCAATAATAATGGAGACAGCCTTATGGGGCTTTTTGGATACAGATCACTAGTGGGGTGAAGCCTTTCCTACAACCATAATTAATCTAAATAACGACTAATAGATTGCCATGGGAAGTGCTCACTGTAATGACACATTTTTCATCCTGGAGGACTAGGTTTTGAATGCTGATCCAGGCTACTGGGAAAACCACTTTTTGTTGCGCTGACCTATTCTGACACACGAAGGGCAGGGGAGCTCATTTGCTACACAGCTCCTTACTGTAACACCACTGAATATCCCAGCAGTGCCTACCTGTCACATAAGCGCAGTGTCATCTAGAACCTAGAGCTTGGATTTACACCAGCAGAGGCAAAGTGTCCTCATGAGACCATTTCTTTCAATCGACAGGACTTCTATTTTCATTAAGCATCAAAAAACCGATGCTCTCTGAAAGCAGGAGACCCCACGGAATAAATATTTCAAGAGCACAAGGCTCTTTTTCAGTAATCATTGTCTTTCTACAACAATTTCCTTTGATTACTTGGGGAGTTATTTCTAAGGTAATTTCGGATTCATAGTGACTTCCAGAATATCCCTGTGTTCTACAAAACTTTGTCTGTCATTCAGCAGGGCATATCAGACCATGGAAGATGGCAGCTCTTGACTGGTCCTTAGGCCAATTGTTCTAAGAGTGAGCGATGCCTGGGAAAGTCTGACCTGGAATTCACTGGTCCCAGGGGGCTGTTGTGGCCTCTCTACTTTCTTCTTCCAGTGTCAGAGTTCAAAAACACTAATTTTATTAGTACATATGAGGCAGATCAGGCTCTAGATGCCTCAGTCTAAATAAAATGACCAAAATAGATAGATAAATAATATAAATAAATAAATAACGATAGCTTATTTATTAATTTGCAAGAAAATTTACCTACATGTATCATAATTTCAAGATATTTATGCTCGCTGGTTGATGAGTACTAGATTGGCATTATTATTAAATGTTATTATAAATACAGATGATTAATTATTATTTTAAAAATAGCAATAGGGTGACTTACTAAAAGCTCAACATAATCCAGGGACTATTTTTACAAATGCAATGAGGGATATTTTGAAAATTACTAATGTACATCTTCCTTTGACCTTTCTGAGCACCTGATCCTTATCTGAGTGTGTCTACAGATTCAGAGTAGGGATTATAATTTGTTATCTAGAAAGAATGCTACAAGAAAAAGAGGGTCTAGCATTCAAAAATATGATCTGCAGGAAGATGATAATAGTCTTAGAAGCTGTGAAAGTATTGAAAAAAGAGTCTTTAAATTTCCTTATCTTACAGTTTAGCAACTCAATAGCCAAAATGTGCAGGCCTAACCTAAGTCTTTAACTAAAAAAAAAAGAGGATGAATATAATGATGATTGAGGGATGGGAACAAGGGTTATATACTTGCACTAGATTAGTGAAGGTCTTAGCAAGGGCAGAAAGAAGATCTGGCTTCTTAATTGTAAAAAGCTTTGGAATTCAGACCTTGGGCTTCCCTCTGACCAACTTGGAAAGCCAGTCATACCAATCCTGGGTCACATAGCAGGGGACTCTGAGGTTAGCCTTCTTAATCCACCCTTGGGTCACAGGGGTGGTGGAAACAGGACCCAAAAGTTAGACATTTGGCTGGGGGAAAAGGGAGGTCTTGTAAGGTGATTTTTTTTAAATTTAAATTCAATTTAATTAACATACAGTGTATTATTAGTTTCAGAGGTAGAATTTAGTGATTCATCAGTTGCATATAACACCCAGTGCTCATTCCATTATTTCAAGCATGACTGCAGAGTGAACCACCAGAATCAGGCTAAAGGGGGGCACAATCAGGGAGAAATAAAGTTTGAATCTAGTTCCCTTGGATTCTTAGCCTGTGCTCCAGTGGTGGGATGTTCTTAACAGGGATTACCTTTATGTTGGGACAGCCTGGGTAGTCACAGTTCTCACCCGCATGCGTTACTGCCAATTAAAAATGGAAAAAATGCCATCTGATGGTCAACCTTCCCTTGCCTTCAGAGGGCTGAAAATTCTTCCGCTTCTCCTATTTTCATGAATAACACCATTTTTCTTACTGCAATTGTTTTTATAACATCTCTTCATTTTGGTATAGTTTGAAGTGCATTTGTACAGATTTGCCATTTACTATATTTAAGGCCTGCTGCTTCCAGATGATATGCAGGAAGACACCTTTTCCCCCTCATTTGTAAAATGATTCAGAGTCATGCAGTACAATGAGTAACTTCTGGGAAGGCTTCCATGCTCAACAAAAATATTCTAATCTCATTCAGGGCATGTGATATCTTGTTGGCCACAATCACAGAGGACAGGTAGCCCTCCTCTGTCTTGGTCATCTAGTTTGCTTCCTGACCTTGGTTTTCTTCATCTTTTGTCTTGAATTCTAGGCTTCATGTTCCTCTATGTCCATTGATTGAATATATGACAAAAGTATGTATTAACACATCATTGTTGAAAAGTTCTTTTCAATTATTTCTATTTTTCTCTTATGCATCCTAGTGAGGAAAAATGAATTTTATTTTCTTCTTTTCCATTGTACAGGAGGGGAAGTTGGAGGTTAAATGCTGTTCCTTAGGAAAGCTGGAGATATACCAACAGCACAAGTACCCAAGACCTTTAAAATCATTGATTTGCCTTACTTGACACTTCCCTTAAAATTTTATCACTTGAACAATTATGAATAAAACATGAAGTTTGCACTCACACCATTTACATATCTCCTTGCTCTGAGGAAAATGCAGTCACCCAGATTTCTTTCTTCTTGTTCCAGTGTATTTCAGGGACTAGTAAACACATCTGAGACGATAAATGAGATTCCGTGGCTGAGGGCAACAGAACAGCAACCCACTGACCCAGTGTTCCCTTGAACTGGACTTGTCCATGCCTGAGGCTAATGGTTCAATTTGCTGTATAATGAAGGCAGGAGTCTAGAGAACTTGATTAGCATACATTCACTTTTGTTTTGTTTATTATTTTTGCCCTCATGCTGAGATTTTCTGTTATGACACCCCCCACCCCAGGGCCTTGGATTTTTATTGTGGATTTGGGGTTACTTTGATTAAATATATTGTTTAAATCCCTAGTTTTAATTCTTCTAGAATGTTTAATTCTTCTAGAACTAGAATGTTATTGCCATATACTTATCATTGAATCTTAATTTGTCTATTTAAAACATGAGGATAAATAATAGCTACCCATCTAACATCTTTGTTCTCAGAATCCAGTAAGATATCCACATTCTTTTTATAAAATTATCAAACTCACCAGAATTACTGCTACTACTACTGCCATCAGCAGCACCACTACTATCACACTTACAACTTGTAGCATGTTGTTACTTGGGGGCTTTTATATCGCCAACATACAGCAATATTTGACTCTTAGCAAGTGCTCAGTACTTATAATTAAATTACATTAAATCGGATTCTGACATTAAATTTATATTCTGATGTCTACAAAAATACAAACTCAAGGGCTCTAATACTTAGGATCATAATTCAATATATCTTGAGTGTGGTTTTTTTGGTGATTCTAAAGCATAGGTCAGGTTTGGGAACTTCAACTTAGATCACATCACCCATTTGACAGCTACTTTTTAGCACCATGGACAGCACCCTTGACTTTAAAATTATGCATTAGACTATTAAGAATTCTATAGTTTTTGAATGAAAGAGGTCTTTGAGATAATAAAGGAAAACACTTGGAAGACATGTGAGAAAAGTAAATCATACAAAAATTTTAAAAGATTTTACAAAGATCACACAAGCAAGATGAAGAGTGCCGACAGCCTTATATTTCATGACCTTCCTTAACTAATTCTCCATCTACACTGCATTTTCTTCATTTTGTGAAACACACAGAGCCCATCTCTCAGCTCCCATTTGCTTTGTAAACTTCTTATCAGCTTCAAGTGCCACTTCCTCAGGCAGTCATCTCTGACTTCTCAGACTAAGTCAGTTATTGTTATCATATGGTTTTATAGATCCATGTTGCTACCCTTCACATTTTTTATCTCAACATGTAATTAGACAATCAGTAGTGTGATTACCGGATTCACGTTCTTTTCTACCAGACTGTGAACATCACAATTTGTGACTGTTTTTGCTTATCTTTGCGTCCTTTCCCTAACCCAATGCCAGGCACATAATGGACATGTGATGAATATGTGTTTAATTGAATTGAATTTATTAGCAGCCATAACATGATGGAATTTTATTTGTCCTAATTTAAAATCTAATGAAATTTCTTGCTCATGCCATTTACTTTTGACTTCAGTGTGTTGTTTATGACTAACATGTGCAAGAGGATCTTTTACTATCACATAAAAGTTCTTTATGACAAGTAAGCTGTTTGCTGTTTTCAATTATGTATGAGTTATAAGAAAAAATATACTGGCTTGTCAAAAAGCAGAGAAATTTTAGTATGTCTATTCAGGAAACTGAAAGATACATTTTTATTTTTGTTCCTGCAGTTATATATAGCACTCTCTGTGGAGAGATAAATAGATGACAGGTGGATAGATAGATAGATAGATGAAGATAGAAACATAGATATAGATGTATATGTGACATGTGACTGTATTTAAAGCCACAGGACTGTACACTTAAAAATGGTTAAAATAATAAATTTTGTTATGCATATTTTACCATCAAATAAATAAATAAATAAATAGTCTCTGCTTTCAAAGAGCTCTTAGTCTAGTTACCATGACATGTGAACATGACATGTGAACATGTGACATGTGAACACCAGTTCCACCAGATCAGTGCTGTGCTGATAGGAAGCCACAGCCTTGACTCAGAAGTGAAGGCACCTACTAAATCAGGCGACTCAATTCTGCTAAATATGCTGTTATGAAATGACTCAGCAGAATGTATTTGAAAGTCAATTTTCTGTTCAGCAGGAAGGGAATGCTGAGCTTTGCCCAGTAAGTACTGCTCATAGCTTGAGTAAAATGCTGGCAAAGTCTAAAATTGCCCTCTTGCTGTTTTAGAAGCTCTAGATTTCCTGTCTTTTCTAGCCTGAACCTGTGATTCACACAGACTGGTGTTGATCAGGCTTTTGACTATCAGTGAATGGAGAGAGCCTTAGGAAAGACTTCTGTCTGGCTTTGATTTCTTTGTCTTGGTATTTTTCAAAATTTAGTTGAGGCAGAGAGCTTTGCAAAACTCTTCAAGTAAGAGGACTATTAATTATTGTTCTAATCCTGCAATGGTTATCATGAGTAAGTAGGAAAGGAGACATGATGGTGGGGGGTTGAAAATGAAATGTATGTGTAATGGGCATTAGATTAACATGGGAAAATTATTAATAGGCAGATGGTAGGGGTCCTTCAGGATAGATTCTAATTTAACAGTGCTTAAGCAGTGCCTAGAAATCATCATGTTAAAAACAATCCAGGTTAAAAACAACAACAGCAACAACAATCAGCTTAAGCTGAATTTCAACAATGGGGTGTATTGGCAACCATGACAAGAAGACTAGAGATTTAGGTCTTTACTATTGTACTACTATAGTTGAAAGATGTAAGCTGTATCTAAAAGCTGCAATGGCAATGGGGCAAAATGAGAAGTCAGTAAAGCAGTAAGTTATTTCATTTAGATCACTAGGTCAGGGATCTTAATGTAAAATTGACTGACTTTTTATTAAACAGTGGTTTATTCAATAGTAGTCAACTATGTTTATTGATTGGACTATTGATAGAATTAATAGGCTATTTCACCATCATTGAAACAGTGTTTTTAATCTCCATGTTTCTTGGCCTCTATTATATAAAAAAGAAATTTTTTAAATTACTGGTAAAGTCAATGAGGGGCTCTGATAAGCAGTATAATGTAGGGAAAGACCTAGGGCTGCATCTCGAGTTGTTCCTTATTTCTGTGCTGCTGCTACCACCATTACCGCCATGACCATGACTGTTATCACCTCCAATTTTTTAGTACTATTTGACACAAGACATTCTTCTAATGTTCAGCACAGAACTTCAAGGTATGAATTTTTTACTATCTTTTGCAGGTGAGTGAGCTATATAGTTCACAGAAGTTATGACTTGCCCCAAATCACATAGCTAGTAAGTGAAAACACAAATCAAAAGTTTCTCCTGACAAAGAGTGGATTTCTCCCCCCTATTCTAGCTGAATGATCTTGGACTAATTTAGTATATGCATTTTAATTGCCTTGTTTTACAAGCAGAAATAATACCTCACAGTGTCATTGTGAGGATTAACTTAAGACAGCAACTGATTTGTACACTATAGAGAAACTTTAGTACCAGTGTAGTCGGCGGTATACTAGTTTTCTCCCAATACTCATGTTCTATTCCTTTCATAGCATAAAAAAGAAATTTCATTGGATACATGGACTCCCAAATTGAGCCTACCCACTCTCAATGCTTCTGTACCTTGTAGTTGGTTAAGTGTGGCCATGGACCAACGAGATGGAAGAAGCATGCAGCAGCTTCTAGCAATCTTCTTTTCATAAGAAACAGCTGCTAAGTGCCCTTCCTTCTACTTCTCTGTCCCTTTCTCCACACACCTGCTGAGGGATGGTAGAGCAGTGAGAAGAGGAGAGCCTGGGTCTCTCAAGATCTCAGGAAGAAGAGCTATATACCAGCCCTAGGTTGTCCATTTCTAGACATTTACACTAAGAAGAAACTTTATTCTTCCTCAAAGTTTTGAATAATATAATGTATATAGTAAATATTGTTAATCATTTAATATTGTAATATTATGTGTAAAATTGCATTAGCTATAATAATATATCTTACATAATATAACACTATATATAGATACAGATAATTTATATATATATATATCTATATACATGAGAGATAGATCTGTTTTGAAAGGGGAATGAAAGCTAAGTGTTCACTTCATAAGAAAATTTATTTTAGACTATAAAAATTTTAATAAATTGATTTTGGACTATAAAAATTTTATATATGTGCATATACATATATATATTCTAGATAATTTGGCATAAAGGGGAAAAACTGAATCCATAATTGCATGAGCCCAGGGCTACACTTAATTTAATTTTACACATGTTATTCTATTGTTTTTTAATTTGATTTTAAAAAGTAGAGTACTACCTCCAGAAATACACCCTAAAATAATCCCAAGTGTAGCAAAATTCATGCAGGTAAACATGTTCATTTCATCTTTCTGTATAAAATTTAAAAATTACAATAGTAAAAAGTTGATCAAACAAAATCTTTGACTTTTCAATGGTTAAGTATTTTATATACATTAAATTGAAGAGCTGTCAAGCATACCTTACCTCCTATCTTTGCTTATTCTGACCCCTCTATGTGGCAAACTCTCTGTTCTAATCCTCTTTCCCCAAAACCACTCCTTTTTAACCCTCAGATCTTAGTTTAGACATCATTTCCCCTAGAATGCCTTTTTAAATTCTCCAATCCTGTGTTAGAAATTCTTGTGAATTATCAAAACTCTTCTTGCCCCTTATTATAGTAATTTTCACATGGTATTGAAATGGTCTGTTTACTTCAGTAGACAATCCCAAATAAATTGTTAGCAGCTTTTAGGAAAGAATCAAGTTATGCCAATCATTTCAGACTCTAGCACAGTATTTAGTATTTTATGTACTTGAATTCCACTGTTAAAACATTCATTATGGACATATAACAAAGCAGCATATAAACTCTACATACACCCTAATAACAACGGCTTGAAACAATATTTCCAAAAATATATCCAATGAAGCACTAGTCATGAGAGTCTATGGTCAAGAAGGTCAAATATGTTTAGAACATTTTCTGCATGTATGCCCTCTTATAGGTTCTCCATTTATATCAGCGTAACAAAAACACAGTGAGAACTTGTACAAAGAGAACGCTGTTATCCTTTACTTAATTCATTGTTTTTCAAATGTATTTAACACTAAAATCTCTTTTCCTTGTAGTACTGATTGGCATCTCAAGGAAATAGCATTCTCAGGAACAAATTTTGAGGAAGGTTAGATTTTAAAAACGATATACAGAATGGCCAACAGGTACATGAAGAGATGCTCAACATCATTAATTATCAGGGCAATGTGACTCAAAACCACAATGAGACATCACCTTATACCCGTTAGAATGGCTATTTTCAAAAAGACAAGAAATAACAAATGTTGAGTAGGATGTAGAGTAAAGGGAACCCTGGTGCCCTGTTGGTGAGAATGTAAATTGGTGTAAGCACCATGGAAAACAGTATGAAGTTTCCTCAAGACATTAAAAAATAGAGTTACCGTATGATCTAGCAATTCCCCTTCTGGATATTTATCCAAAGAAAGTGAAGCACTAATTTGATAAGATACATCCATCTCCATGTTCATTGCAGAATTACTTACAATAGCCAATAGGGAAACAACCTAAGTGTCCATCGATGGATGAATGGATAAAGATATTGTGGTATATATATATGTGGAATATTATTATTCCATACAAAAACATGAAATCTTGCCATTTGCCACAACACATATCGACCTTAAGGGCATTATGCTAAGTGAAACAAGTCAATCAGAGAAAGACAAAAAATGTATGATTTCTCTTACAAATCAAAAACAAGAACAAAACAAAAATGAAACCCAAGCTCATAGGTAATATAGAGAATAGATTGGTAGTTGCAGGAGGCAGGGAGGTAGAGGGTGGGAAACATATATCAACTGTTTTGTTTTGTTTTTGTTTTTCACCTAAATAAATTGAGTTAAAAAATTAAAAAGTGATATAAAAATGATAGGAGTTAATGTATAAAAACTTTTAAAACTTGTAGTTCTAGGCTTATGTAATTTGGGGTTAGTTTTTTTCTCTTTATGCCAAAACTTTTGTTATATTTTAATTCTGGTATATTGTTATATTATTTTGATAACCTAAAAGCAATCTTCTAATGAAAGCAATGTTTCTGTTCCCATTACCCTTTCAAAAAATCAATATGCAGGGGCACCTGGGTGGCTCAGTTGTTCAGCGTCTGCCTTAGGCTCAGGGAATGATCCCGGCGTTCTGGGATCGAGCACCGCATCAGGCTCCTCCGCTGGGAGCCTGCTTCTTCCTCTCCCACTCTCCCTGCTTGTGTTCCCTCTCTCGCTGCCTGTCTCTTTCTCTGCCAGATAAATAAATAAAATCTTTAAAAAACAAAACAAAACAAAAAATCAATATGCAAATAAGCGTGAGTGCTCATACACAGTTGATCTTGAAAACATGCAGCATTTTTTTCCTGGTAAAATACACCTAAGATTTGCCATTTTAACGGTATTTCAGTGTATGGTCTGAAGCAGCCATCAGAAATCAGAAGACAGATCCCTAATATTTGCTGGACAGGGTCTTTGATGGCCACCTGACCCCTACAAATTGTACGTAAACTGCTCCCAGAACGTGTGCACTGCTGCCTGTCACCTGGCTGCAGGTGGCGGACAGGTAGCTGCTGTAGAGATAAGAAAAAGCTAAAGTTGACCAAAAATAATTGCAATTTACTATCCAAGTCTTCCCTGGAAGTAGCCAACCTTCAATGGCCTCTAGAGTTCCAAATCAGTTCACTCAGATTCTGCCCGTGTACTTGTTGAGCAGGGAGATGGACTGCTGGTGCTCTCTACTCTGCCATCTTCTCAGAATCTTCTAACATGCAGCTTTTAAGGGCCTCCCCCCCCCCACTTTTCCATATATGCCTTTTGTCATATTCTACTGCCAAGGGATAAGAAGAAAAGGAAACCCGTATTACAAATATGACAATGAATACACCATTCTGGCCCCATTTGGGACTGTCCTCAAAAATCTCAATGGACTCTGGCTGAAGTACAACTAGCCAATGTCGCTTAACGGAATTATAGCTTTGGGGACGCTTGGGTGGCTGTCAGTTAAGCATCTGCCTTTGGCTCAGGTCATGATCCTAGAGTCCTGGGATCAAGTACGGCACTGGGCTTCTTGCTCAGCGGGGAGTCTGCTTCACCCTCTGCCTGTTCTGCCTGCTGCTCCCCCTGCTTGTGCTCTCTCTCTCTGACAAATAAATAAGTAAGTAAGTAAGTAAATAAATAAATAAATAAATAAATAAATAAATAAATATCTTTTATAAAAAAAGGAATTACAGCTTTGATCAAAATCTTTCTCCCTATCATGGTTGTGCACTTGTATGGTAGAATAAAACAGAGAGGTACTAGCCAGTCTTTATATTGTTGCAAGGATGAGTTTTATTTTATTATTGAGCACTTTGTAGCTGGATTCTATAAAAAAGCTTTGAAATTGAAAGTTATTTTTTCTGAAGATGTGGACAACGCTGAACATCTTTTGTTTATTCCTTTGTTATTTCTATTCTTAAGAGTGTTTTCATTTTGGGGGTGCCTGCGTGGCTCACATGGTTAAGCCATTTGAGCTGCGGCTCAGGTCATGATCCCAGGGGCCTGGGATTGAGCCCCACATCAGGATCCCTGCTCAGCGGGGAGTCTGCTTCTCCCTCTGACCCGTCCCCTATGCTCATGCTCTGCCTCTCGCTTTCTCTCTCTCAAATAAATAAATATTTTTTTTAAAAAAAGGAGTGTTTTCATTTTTAATGCTAATGGAAAATAAAGGTTCTTATAATTTCTACTCAGTTATAGTAGAGGTGAAGATGTAAGTTTAATTAAAGCAAGTCAACTTAAATATATTTCTTTACCAGAATTAATTTTTTCAGTATTCTCAAATTTCCCATTTCTCATGTCTTCTCATTTTGGGATAATTGGAGAAACATTATGCAAATCTGTGAAGAAGTAATTTCATCTTCCGCTAACTGGCATGTGTATGAGGTGATTAGATAAATCTGTAATGAACAATATGCATTATATGTAGACTGTGGGCAGGGCACTGTGACAGGCACTTTTTAAAGATCCCTATGAATGAAACATGTGTTGTTTAATTTTACAAACTGTATCTCTGGCTGAGAGAATGACAATGATTGGCATCACGCTGAATAAACTGTCAGACGGCTGAGAGAAGTTTTCTAGACTCAATTAATCAGTTTTGGTGTGATCTTTTTACTGCTGAATTGAGTTTACAAGATGCCTTACCTTGGCATTCAAGGCCCTTTGTTTTATGGATCAAGCCTATATTTAAACCGTGAGCTTTCATTGCTACTTGGCTATAGTTTTCCCTTCGTCTAACTGGTTTACTTACTCTCTCTGTTCATACCTTTGTTTTCTCCTCATCGCAGGTCATTAACACAGGCTGCTCCTCTCTCCTTAATTCTTCGTAACCCCAATTTTTTCACCTTTTGAAACCAAGCCCAATGCCATTTTTTTCTGTCACTTTCCTCCTCCAAATTTTCATAAGTCTTTTGTTTGGATCAGCACTTAGGAATTATTCCACTGATGACTTGTGACATTTCCTTCTTCTTACCTAGTACTGACACTTTAAGGTTTATGAATAACATACTTGAGAAAATCCACTACTTAGTCAGTTATCATTCTTTGATATCCACCAAAATGACAGGCATTTATCTCATTAAATGCACTCTCTCAAAAATTTTACCCCTGCAGGTTAAATACTGCTATTCTCTTTATATCTATACTGAAAAAGAGGCTCGTAACTGTTAATACATTTTAAATAGATTCGTATTTAGCTAAAATAACTGAGATATGTTTTCTAATCTTAATGATATTCAGCTTTTTAATATTTCTTTGAAATATTTAATTCTTTTTTTCTAGTGCTTCATTTTTTAATCTAAATATCTCCCCAAATCATTTAGCCTCTCACTAAGCACTTTCATAACACTTATCATCACTATATTATATATTAATATGCTTATTGGTTTGTTATCTGTCTTTCCACTCAAGAAAATGAAGCCCATGAAAACAATGATCTGCCCATTTGTCTCCCTGCTATTTCACTAACGGTAAAAGAAAATTGTGTATAATAATAACTGTTGAATGAGTAAATTAATAATGAGTATATTAATAAAATGACAAAACCAGAATTTGAACCTCAGGGAACCTAAGGCCCTAAGGTTCTGAGGTTCAAATTCTGGTTTTCATAATTGCTTGGATCTAAATCCTTTCAGGAATGGGAGGAATATTAGATATAGTAAATGCTATCCTTGGTAACAGATTAACCCTAAACAATTCCAAGTGGTTTAACACTGTGGAAGTTTAACTGATTGCTCAGGAGTTCTTCTGTATGACTGGTCAGTGGGCAGACATCTATAAGTGATTCAGGGATGGCAGATCCTTCTAACTTGTGTTTCCACCATTCCTTAGGGCTTCAGGGTCCTTGACTAGGAGACAGGTGTAAAGAGTCAGTGGAAGTTGGGGTAAGGTTTTCAGCCTCAGAGGGGGTGTGCATTATTTCCTTCCAGAATCCATTAACCAGAACCCATGCACATGGCCATGGGTAATTATAAAAGAATCTGGAAAATATATTCTAGGTATGTGCTCCAAAGACAAGGGAACAGGTTTAATGAAAACCTGTGTCTGCCACAGAAGACATCAGATTAAGAATACAGATCATACAATCCTGCAAGGTTGTGAAGAGGGTAATGTCTATTAAACTTCTTTGCATATCCCATAGCCTTGAACACAGGAAGCAGATAAAAAATGACTAGATAACAAGCTCAATATTGTTAGAGGGACCGCTTATATTCATCTTTGAATATTCTGCAATGTCTGGTACAGTTACCTACTATTTATTAAATTGAATTAGAGTCAATTAACTAACATTAAATTTTTCATCAAGTTATTATAACCACCAGAGGTGAATAGGTTTAACCGGCTTCTTAGTGGCTATGTGGTCATGATTATTTTTGTTCCTATTTAGAGAGACATATCTGTTAAATTCTTTTTCTTCAGGAGTGATAGTCATGGTTCAAGTAAAAGTAGAGAAATTTGGTCATCAACTATATCCATATTTATAAAAAATAAGAAATGCTAAGCAATTGCCTCAGATTACCATTAGGGAGAGACAGAGGAGGAAATGAGATAAGAGAGGAGCCTGTGCATAGCTATGATATTTTAGTTCTGGTTAGGTGATAGATTTGGGGATATTTCTTGTAGCATTAAAAGTAAATAAATGATTGGTGATGAGATACCACTTCACACCCATTACCACGGCCACGATCAAAAGAGCAGAATTAGGTGTTTGTGAGGATGAGGAGGAAATGAAATCTTTGTGCACTGCCGGTGGGAATGTAAAACGGTGCAGCTGCTATGGAAAACAGTATGGAGGTTCCTGAAAAAATTAGAAATAGGATTACTCTATGACGCAGCAATCTCTCTTCTGGGTCTATATCCAAAAGAATTGAAAGCAGGGACAGGAAAAGATATTTACACACCCATGTTCACAGCAGGCTTGATCATCATAATCAAAAGATGGAAGCAATCCAAGTGTCCATCGATGGGTGAATGGATAAACAAAATGTGGCACATACATACAATGACTATTATTCAACCTTAAAAAGGAAGGAAATTCTGACACAGGCTACCACATGGATGACACTGGAGGACATTATGCAAAGTGAAATAAGCTAGTCACAAAAAGACAAATGCTGTATGATTCTGCTCCCATGAAGTACTTAAATTAGTCCAATTTATAGAAGCAGAAAGTAGAATGGTGGCTACCCAGAGCTGGTGGGAGGAGGAGTTCTTAGCGGTGCAGAGTTTCAGTTTTGTAAGATGGAAAACCTTCTGTGGACGGACTGTGGTGATGGTTGCCCAACAGTGTCAATGTGCCTAATGCCTGTGAAATATACATGAAAAAACTGTTAAAATGGTAAGTTGTAAATTTTGCTTATTTACCAGTTTTTTTAAATAAATAATTTTAAAACGTAAATGAGTAAATGGCTGAATAGAAGTGGTCCAACTGCACAACAATGATGATAGTGCATTATGAACCAAAGATTATGATTAATTCATTTTTGTTTACCTAGATGACTAAAGGGAAAAAAAAGCAAAGCGAAGAGTTAATGGTTTTGTTTATATAATGCCAAAATAATTGGTCTACAGGCTCAATTCATTCATTAAATTAAAAATAAAACCAAAATGTTGCTTACAATATGTGCCCCAAAATTCGTCAAATAAACGTTGTATTTTTCAAATGGTAGCTTTTTGCAAGTCCACATCTTTGATATTTTAATTTATGATTAAAAACCTGATCCCTCAACTCACTCTTGAACAACGCTATTCCCCTTTGCTTTTCCCACTTAACTTCCTGCTGCAGTTTAATGTGTCTTTAATGCTAACAGATCTTTTTGGGATTGTTTACTAAATGTGAAAGTACTCACAATTATCCCGCATCTAGTCATCGCAATTCATCTGGGATTCACTGCTAACATTTCAGGCTTAATGATAGATGTGTTTATTATCTACGAACCTGTCCATTTTATTTTCTCCCAAATTATTCAGTATTATTTCAGCATTCACAAGGAATAGCTTCACTGAAATGTTTTTCAACAAAGTAGCCTATTGTCAACGTATCAAACAAAAGTACCATTGGAAATAAAACCACATTTTATTAGTATGTGTAGGCTTTGCTTCCATATGCAAAAGAAAGTTTCCTTGGGGTGGCTATTTTATCACGTAAGTTTTACATTCATTTCCAGTGGTAGTAAAATCTATTTGTAATTCTAGTGATATCAAATTTACTGTCAGTAGGTTGTGTATCGTTCTATAAATGTGCTGCAGGGTTGGCCCCCAAAGATACCTGCAAAAGGGCTCTGTCATTCTTGGATGGCCCTCTATTTCGTAGAATAGTCTGACTTCACCTCTTCGCAGTGAGACTCCTTAGATTTTATTTTTTCCCCTTTTCTCCTCTTTCTCTCATTCTACAATTGCTCATTCACCTTCTTTCTTTTCTTTTTCTACTTTTCTTTCTTTTCTACTTTCCCTTTCTTTCTTGGCCATATTATGGTTTTTCCATCTTGGCATATTTCCATAACTTATTTGCATTGGAACAGTTTGACCTCTGTTATTTCCAAATGTCTTCAAATAAGTTGTGACAGAAGATATTTATAGAAGGCGCTTGCTTTCAGGGATTTAGAACTGAGAAGGTCACCTTAGTTTTTCATCCTAAGGTGAGGGCAAGATAGTTACTATTACTTATTGAAGAAAATTGGGGTTGCCTAGTAAATAAGTGAAATTAAACTGGCAAAATTGTTTCCATGGATGTCATATGCAGTAGATACTAAGAATTATTTGAGTTTTACAGCTGTTTTTATTGTTGTATTTTAGCACTTGTTTGTACATATGCGTGTTGTGTGGTCGAGAGCACGCCTGGTTTTCAGTGTTCGTCTGCCTTTCTTACTGGCTTGTAAGCATTAGGCATCCATATACCATGCTAGACTTCAGTTGACTCAGCTATAAACTTACAGGTTTGAACTGGATCTTTAAGGTCATTTAGTTTGAAAATTCTGTAGTTCTTCCTCCATACAATTTATTTGTTACTTTATCTCTCTGAGGGATTGTGTGTCTGTGTCATTGTTTCCAAATTATTGTAACAATGCTTTGCATAGCTCTTCCTAAAGAAAACACACACTCGAAAGTCACTTAATAAATCAATGGTGTTCTGTGGTTATGCATTTGCAGCTGTGTATCTTCATGCTTTAGCATAGTATAGTAATAATGTGCTGTATTATAAAACCCAAGAGCAAAAAGCTAAATATCACCGTAATTTTTTCAAATGGCAGCAAATGGTGCAGAAATGTGCCCAGTAGCTCAGTGAAAGAATAGGTGGGAAAAAAAAAAAAAAAAAGGACAATTATCATTGAGAAAGGGCTGCACAGGATCTATGTGGAGAGGAAAGAGTGAAGCAAGCATTACAAACCAGCTGAAGGACGTGAAATACACGGAGACTTTTAACGCCACAGGAATCATTTGAAGGCTGGAGGCTGTCAGGTTTAATGGCACAAAGTGAATAGGTGAGAGCAAACTCCCTGAACCAGTGGAAATGGCTTCTCAGTCGCATTTCTCTCTGATACTTCATGTTTGATAGGCAGACAAGGTTGTTTGCTCTGTGAACACTAAGAAGCTTTATTCCTCGGATTGAAAGTCATCCACGTGTGACATTTAAAGACATAAACTCGATGGAGAAATGTAAATGAGAAAACAAATATGCTGAAGGATAAGACAATTGAGCATTTCCACATGAACTGCTTTGGCCCAGGAGACAATCCGTTTACTGAAACAGAATGAGATCAGTGAGTGACAAGGAAAGGGAGCTGAGGTCTCCCCAGAAAGAAAAAAGAAAAGCTAAGCCTTCTGGGAATATGGACTCCGAAAGGTTAACAGAAATGATCAAAAAACCAGGAAAGGGGACAGATTTTTGACACCAACACAAATAAGATCACACAATAGACTTTAAAATAAATCCCATTGCTATTGCATAAATACAGCAGCGTATCATTAGAGCTTCTTATTTCTTTCATAGACTTCCAGTTTCTCTTCCTGCCCCCTAAAGTATTGGTAAAATCTTTTAGCCATGGCTAAGGAAAAGTTTTCTGTTTTGGTTCAATCTGAAGTTATTTTTGTTAAAAAACACAATTGAATTATAACATATAGAACAGCTGCATGAATTGTTACAAAGTGAACACATCCATACAAACACCACCCAGGTAAAGAAATTGGACGTTACTAGTGTTAGAGAAATTCTCCTCAGGCTCCCGCCTGCCAGAACATTCCCACTTCACTTTAAGTGTATCTACTGATTTTCAACAGGCCATTGATTAGATTTGCTTATTTTCAACTCAATATTATGTTTGTGTGATTCACACGTATTGTTGCACATATAGCAGGTCATTTTCATTCTCTCTAGTGTCCATTGTATGAACATATCACAATCTATTTACCCCTTCTAATGCTGATAAATGTTTGGGCTGTCTCCGCTGTGAATTATAATGAATAATGCAGCTGTGACGGTTCTTCTGTATATACCTTCCATGGGGACCTTTTCATGTAGCGTTTTGGAGCTTTCTCACACTATGGTGGCTGTGTCTAAAGAGAGAAGAAATTGCAGATACCACTTCTGCATACCATTGTTTAAAGCAATCAGACACAACCCAGATACCAAAGGAAGATAAGTTCCCTGTGTATGTGTATAGAGAGGGGCAAGAAATACTTGGGACAATCATGCCAGATGAAACATCTAAAAATTCTATTCAAATCCTTAACCACTCAGTCACCACTATAGATTAATGGTTTGCAGACAAAAGTGATACCCATTGTTGGCTTCCCTTTCCCCTTGGGGTCTTGGCCCCTCAAGTTCTCAGGCACTTTCTCTCTGTTGCCTTCAAATACATTTTGTAAACATTTTTTTCCTCACTTTTTCTAGGTATTCTTGGTTTGCATCAGACCAACTAAATAGGAAAGAAAAATTTAGTCAAGATTATTGCAGTAAGGATAAGGATTGAACTCAACTCTGCTGAAAGAAAAGGTGAGGTGGGAAGAGGATATTTAAAACTGTGGGATGAGCTAATGGAAAAGTACTGAAGGATACTAGGAAAGAGGGTGGTCAATGTGACAAGTCCATCTGTGTTTGCTAGTTTTCCCTTTTTGAATTTAGGCTCCTGGCCTCGTAAGGAGACTGGGAGATAGGGATGCTAACTCCTTCAGTGATTATGTTTCAAAGGGGTGGTTCCCAGGTCCTTCAGAAAGAAAATCTAGATTGTAAAATGATTTACATTTCAAAGGGTCAGGGAAAGAATTTACAATTGCAAGTTTTCTGAAGTAAATGCTCTAAGAAAAGGGAGGCCTGGGGCCTGTAGACAGGAAGACACCTGTCTAAAGTTTCATCAAGCTCACTGAACTGCTAAGGCTGTTCTGGTTACCCTCCAACTTCCTTTCATCATTTCAGGCCCTTTCCTGAATCTCCTCTTCCCTCCCTCCCTTTCATTCTCTCTCCCTTCCAATCAGCTCAGCAGCTGCTCAGATATGCAATTCTCTCTGTCTTAAAGTCTCTTTACAAATCTCTTTGTCTTGCCTTTTACTCATGATTTATGTTTTTAGCTAATGTCATTTCCTAGAAAGGCTTTCTTGACCCACCCATTTAAATTAGGTGCCCGTATTTTAAATGTAGGTGTGGATGATGGTATAGGTATAGATATAGACACAATTAGGTGTGAAATTACTTGGTCAAGTTTCTCTGTTCAGCTGTATATTCAATGAGGGCAGGCATCATGTTTGTTTGTTCAACGTCTAGCACAGTACTAGGCACATAGAAGGCACAGCATGATTTTTTAGTAAAAAGAGCCTCATGTCTCATTACCTCAGTCAGGTAATCAAGGTCAGCATCAATAGTCTTAAGTAATACTGATAATATGTACCCTTGATTTAATGTGATGAGAATGGAACACTAACTTCAGTGGTCTTCATGCCTAAAGTATATAACTCCAGTTTTTTCATGAAAAACATCAGAAAAATCTCAACTGAGGGACATTTTATAAAATATCTAACCAGCACTCCTCAAAACTGTCAAGGTTATCAAAACAAGGAAAGTGTGAAAAACTGATGTGCTATCCTGGATGGGTGCTAAAACAGAAAAAAGACATTAGGTTAAAACTAAGAAAATCTGGGGCACCTGGGTGGCGCAGTCGTTAAGCGTCTGCCTTCAGCTCAGGGCATGATCCCGGAGTTCTGGGATCGAGCCCCACATCAGGCTCCTCTGCTAAGAGCCTGCTTCTTCCTCTCCCACTCCCCCTGCTTGTGTTCCCTCTCTCGCTGGCTCTCTCTCTCTCTGTCAAATAAATAAATAAATAACATCTTTATTAAAAAAAACAACTAAGAAAATCTGAATAAAGCATGGACTTTAATAATAATATATCATACTAATGTAAAATGATAATAATAGGGAGAAGTAGGTGTAGGGTGTTTGGGAACTCTCTGTACTACTTTTGCATTTCTCTATAAATCTAAAACAATTTTAAAATTATAAGAGTATTTAAAAGTCTCGGGGTGCCTGGGTGGCTCAGTCAGTTAAGCGTCTGCCTTTGGCTCAGGTCATGATCCCAGGGTCCTGGGATTGAGCCACACATCGGCTCCCTGCTCAGCGGGAAGGCCGCTTCTCCTTCTCCCTCTCCTTCTCCCTCTGTGATCTCTCTCACTTCCTCTCTCTCAAATAAATAAATAAAATCTTTAAAAAATGTATTAAAGAATACTCAAGTCTCGATTCCATTTCCCCCACATCAATGTTTACTAAGCACATTCTCTACCCTAGATATATGGCAAGATTATAAACTATTTGAGCTGGAATGAAGTTTAAGTTCTAGTGGTCCCCTTGTTTCATTTTAAAGATTTTATTTATTATTTGACAGAGGGAGTGAGAGAGAGAGGCAGGCAGAGGGAGAAGGAGAACCAGATTCCCTGCTGAGCAAGGAGCCCTGCATGGGGCTTGATCCCATGCCGAAGGTAGGTGTTTAACTGACTGAGCCACCCAGATGCCCCCTGCCTGGTTTCATTTTATTCATGAAGAACCTAAAGTACAGGGGTATTAAATGACTTGCTCAAGGTCATATAACCATCAAGTGCAATATTTAAGACAGGACCCTAAATATTCCCACTCTCTGTCCAGTGTTCTTCCTGACACAGCTTTTTGCCTCCTAGGACAACATATAATCCCTTGAAAGAATAAAGCAGTTTGATTGGGCCAATTGATAAAATCTTGTAAATTCAATGACTGTCTAGCAACTTGTATTCTTGACAAACTCTTCAATCTTAATTTTAAGCAATGTCACCAAAGCCCCAAATTAGATGCTGGAGCCTGGATTTTGTACTACTCTATTTCTATGTATTTCTCTTCCCACAGGTCAATAAATCTCTACAATATTCAAATGATTTTGAACAACAATAAAAAACCCTTATTTGGAGTATTTGGGGGGAGGAGGGGCTGGTATCAATTGTAGAGTGTCAGACTAACTGGTGGTCTGAGTTGATTATTTAATGTAATCCGATATGTTTTAATATTGTTGCTTATTATGTGATTAATTCTGGAGATAACTTATTGAAGAAATTAACATTCACTATGGTTCCTACTATTTGTCAAGCATTATGAAATCTATTGAGACACTCAATGAAATGATAACTTCTTTACCATTATAGAAAATGCAGTCACAGGTGGGGAAATATATGTTATCAAGTGATTTAAGGCATTGATGGGCTATGATGCTATGATATGGGGTGGGAGGATGGAACTGTAGGGGCACAGGGCAGGGAGTAGTCATTTCCCTGTAAGGGGTTAGGGCTGACTTTGTAGATAAGGTGGTAATCATTGCTTACGTATTCTACAATTTTAGTATAACTTTTCATGGAAATTGTATTCAAATATTCAAGAAGTAAACACAGTTGATATTTGCCACCTGTAATCTCTTTCTCAGTATTCTATGTTACCTTTGGGGACCATTATTTGCCCACTCTTGGTCTCTATGATTCATCAATGACTTCTGACTTTAGGAATATATCAGAAAGATTAGTTTTATTATTGGTGCCTTATTGATTCATTAGCATGATTCCAATTGTGCTAGCCCAACAATGATTAGTGCAGGGATACACAAATCTCCCAAACTGGTTTAATTCCAATGAATCCCAGGATTTGCATGGATGCCTCTTCCCTTGGAACTATTGGCAGAAAGAAGTGAGCCATGAAGTGCCAGGGGCCATTATAGGTACGTTGAGGATAAATACAACCAGCAGACGGCTAAGCCAAAAGATGGAGAGGAAGAAATAACTTAATAATGTTATCTGAACTCCTGGATCAAGTCTAGACTAATGTTAAACTTACACTTGGACCTTCTAGTCATATGTGCTAAGAAGTCTCCTTCACTGAAAAAGTCAATTTGGGTTTTGTTTTTTTTTTTTTTTCTTTCCCCATGTGCTATTGGAAGTGTTCTACTGTATAATAAAGCAGACATTGTAGAGACTTTGATTCACCAGATCATACTCTGATTCAAAATACATGAGAACAACGTCTACATGAGAGGTTGGCAAACAGCAGCCAGTGAACCAAATCCATTTGAAGCCATCTTACCTGTCAGAAGGAATTAGAAGAGCTAGCCTGGCACTAAGGCATGTTTGAAAAGTCTGCTGAAGGATCAGGTAAAGAGACATCACTTCTGAAGGCAACACAGCCAGTCTTCCCATTGTTGTAGGTCCCAAAGTCCAAAGTCGGTTACTTAAGAATCTTGCTCTCCATTTGACAGACAATTGCTTTCCTGTTTTACCTAAAGTCCTAATCGTCATTGTTCCTCATGCAAATAAATCTGGTTTTGCATTATTTATGAAACAACAACAATAACTCTATTTACCAAGCTCCTGAGCTCCTGCAGGCAGAAGAAGGAACCCATTAGCCCTAGTGACTCTGCAGAAATCACAGGGGACAAACAGAGTTAAGAGCTGACTTTAACAGGGGCCAGACAATGGGCGGAGTACTTCAGACCTCACTTCCAATCTCATAACACTGTGAGGAAATACCGCATGATTCCCATGTTGCCCATAAGCAAACCAAGGTTCAAAGAAGCTGGGTCACTCGTTTAATTAAGGTCACACAGAAAAGAAGTCACAGGGCTAAGACTGGACCCCACATCTATGACTCCTTCCCACTGTCTCTCTGGTTCAAAATTATGAATGTGACCCAAAGAAATATCTGTGGGTCTCTGGCTGGCTTTATAATTGTTGATTTTTTGACTGAGCAGGCATTTGTTCAATAAATCTAATTTAAAAAACTGTTTTGTAAATAAAGTTGGTCAGAACACAGACACACCCATTTGGATAGTGCTATCTACAGCTGCTCCATTGTATGAGGGAAGAGTTAACTGTGGCAGAAATTGTATGACCTGAAATGCTGAAAATGCTTACTGGCCCTTCTTAGCAAATGTTTGTTCACCCCTAATGTATATCATCTGTCTTGGACTTATCCCACGAAAAGATAGTTACATTGCCTAAGTAATGGGAAACCTGATCGCACTGGCTTAAAGCAACAAGATAAATTTACCTCACAAAACAACCTGTTCAGAGGGTAGCGTGGTTCATGTTTCCAGGTTGGTTAATCCAGTGTAACAAGGAGAATTTTTCTAGAAGTCCAACCATTTGACTTTTCCAACATATCTCATTGGCCATAATTGTGCTAAAAATGCCATTTATAATTACCAGTGAGGGGAAGGTAATTACCATGATTTGTTTAGGCCAGTTAGGATTCAGCTTCTGGGCCTGGGGAGGGGCCCAATCTTCAACCCTTCTTGTGGCACATGGGCACCTATATATAATTCTCTTCCTCCCTCTCTCTCTCTCTCTGTCTCCACACACACACACACACACACACACACACACACACGCACACAAATCACATGTATATACACATAGAAGACTCTATACAAATTATGAATACCTATATATAAAACTAAAACTATAATTATAACCATATGTTTGTTTGTTTGTTTAGAAATTCCAGGATTTCAGTGCTAAAGAGGCAGAAACATGCTCTGCTCAAGCATGTTTCAGATCTGGTTGTATTATAGTGACCCTGGAGTAACTGAGATAAGATGAAATTTTTCACAATAGATTCTATGCAAACTCAAATTTTATAGTGTAGATTCTCTGTGGTGAAATATGAGGAAGATTCTACTTTTAACAAAAACTGAGCCAATAGAAAATTCCAGTTAAGACATTGTATTAAAGTGTTAAAATGAAACATATTATAATGAAAATTTTGCTCTAATTAACTTAATGATAAAAGAGTTCTTTAACAATTAAAATGAATGTAAACACTCTACTTAAGAATATGGACCATTTATCCTGATTGCCTAGGATCAAATCCTATGTCTGGCAAATAGTTTCTGTGTATTCTGTGGCAAGTTGCTGAAATTCTCTGTACCTTTGTTTCCTCATTTGCTAAAAGGAGATAAGGATAGGGCTTGCTTCATATGGTGGCTGTGGATATTAAATGAGATAATACATGTTCAGTGATTAGAACACTACCAGGGACATAAGCCCTTTACACATGCCAGCTACTGTTACTATAACTTAGTAATATATCCATTGAGATATCCACACTGTCCCTTTCGTGCCTACATGTTTTCTAGAATTTAACTTATTTACTGACCAAACTTAAATTCTCTAAGATGCTATTATTCTTCAGTGTAATAGATCAAAAGAAAAAATATGAACCTTAAAATGTTTAAAATTGTTTATATTTTGTGAGCTTCAATGAGTCAATGTTTTCAGAAGCCTGAATAAGAATAAAATCATTGGCTTCAAGCACATATGAATTAGCGTTTATAGAGTAAAAATTACATTGATAGCATTTGAAAGTGAATGAAATCTTTAGGAATGTGCTCCTTGTGGTCCAATCTCCAAAAATGGGATGCTGCCTGATTTCCAGCATCCCTCTTAGTGCTTTTGCAGATATTAGTCACTTCTCTACTTTTCATGGGAGAAGATTAGAGGGCACTTAGGAAGGTGAGGCGGCTATAACTGAATTAAGATGTATAAATAAGTGGGAATGTGGAAATGTAAGGCAGTACAGTCACTGTTACACAGGGGAGGGGATGACAATCCTGCCATACAATAGTGACTTGGAAACCTGATCTCACCTATCCCTGGGGAGGCCTGGTGGGAAGTGCTGCTGCTATCATTCAGTTCTCAGACCCAAGTTTTGGGTTAGCAAAATATTTGATGGAGGCTGCTGTCAGCAAAGCATCAAGGGGCTGATGATGAGGTGAGTGGAGGGATGAGAGTTGCTGGAGTTCTCTGATCATTATAGAGAAGCTTTGGATCAGGTCCAGATCCCATTCTTGCGGGGCAGAGGGTGGTAGTGGTGGTTAGGACTTCTGGCTCTGCCTTCGAACTGTGTGGGGTGGATCCTGGCTCCATTCATCCCTTCCTGGCTGCACAGACTTTAGCAAATCATTTGAAACATCTCTGCTTCAATATACTCATCTTATTTGAAATAATAATACCTACCTAATAGGGTTGTTATGATGGATAAGAAAAGTAATTGCTATCCATCTCTGTGTGTGTGTGCGTGTGTGTGCGTGTGTGTGCTGTGTACCTATGTATTGTTGAGATCAATGTTTTACACAAAATAAGCACCTAGTATCTATCACCATTGTTTTTATGAAAACTCCCATCACGTCTCCATTTCTCCTGGAAACTTCAAAGAAGTCAAAATGTATAGGATACTAGGGTCTTCAAGACCCTCTCTCAGACAAAGCAGGCTAAGCAAAATACTGCTGGGATATCCATTTAAATGGATTCTTCTACAAGTCTAATAAAATGCTGTCCTCTTCAAAGTTGTTTCCATCTGGTTTTTTTAATCTACCCTAAAATATTAGCACTATATTTGTATCAGTCATTTAATCATTGAGAGCAGTAATCAGGAAACCTGACTTGTGTATAGACTTCCTTCTTGACTGACTGGAGCAGCATTCAAATGTAATGTACTTCTCCACTGGCGCGAGGGTAGGAGAAGAAAGTCAGTGCTCTCGTTGGACTAGCTATCGAGTTATTGACTACACTGTCCAACCTGACCTTTAGGGGCCAGACATGAAAGCACTGAGGTGCAATTAAGTCTTCTGTTATTCTCCATAAGTGGAACATTTTAATGTATGAAACCAATCATCTTGAGAAAGGCCATTCTAGTTGGAGCCTTGTGCCTAAGACAAAGAGCTGGGCAAGGCAGACACAACACAATTTGGTTTTGATCAGTGAGAAACAAATTGACTTTGGTTAATATAAGCAAATTGGTTTTGATAATCATATTGTACTTATATTAAGGCAGGAAAATATATATGTATTGAACCATATCTGAAACTAGGCACATTAAATGAGCAGGCATTCCTAATGATAGGCTTCTATAGGTGTATAAAAAAATACCACAAAGCATTTTAAGCTTAAATGATTAGATTTTGTAACTTTGTAAATATTGAAGACAAGGCAAACCTTCTACCTAATGCTGTAAATGATGGCAATCAATCACTGGCAAGTAGACGAGGTCATCTGCAAAGAGGCTAGAAAAGATCAATATGGTCTCCTAGCAACAGACATGCATACTGCGAGATCCTGCAGCCATCTGGGACCTTTCAATCTCTGACCTGACCCAATAAACCACCGCAGGGTCACTCTCTGCATTTCCATAATGCTAACTCAGAGAACATATTTCCCAATGACAAAGATGTTAGTACTTATCAAATAAATACGAGGGGGAATGAGCACCTAATACAAGATAGTATAATAGAGAGTTAATTAATTTATATCTATAGCAAACGATATTTAATTTGACCTAGATAGCATTGTATAAAATAAAACTGAAGGTACAAAGAAAATCAAATGCTCGTGCTCAGCAAATTCAAATTACAGAGATTAACAGAAAATGAGAATCATTGGACTCTGGAGTCTAGTAGTGTTTATTTTTGTTTGTTATTCTAATCAGCATTGGCTATGTCTTTTATATGATAATCAAAATAATTTTCCAGATAGAAAATGCTTTGTTATTCTGACCTTATCCCAGATTGATTTTTAATTATTTGTTTTGCTTCAATTTTTTTTACACAACCTTCTTTTTAAACCCAGTCATTTTAATTAAGAATGACAAAGACAAACAAATTATTATAATACAGTGTGATATATACGAAGCACATGCTATAACATGATCCTACATGGAATACTACACCCAGCCTGTCTTAGGGGTGGTGATAGAGGCAATATTTCTGGAGAATTTGATATCTGAACGACTTTTCTTAGTAGTTAAGTCTCTTTTTGGACTGAGTTTGTCTGGTCTCATATCACAGATCCAAAACTGACTAGCTGCTTGACTGGGTAAACTACATAACATTTTGTTGCCTTAGTTTCTTCAGCTATATAATAAGTATTGGAAGTCATTTCCAGTATTAAATTAATGTGTGCAAAGTGCTTATAAGAATATCTGGCATAGGAGCGTCTGGGTGGCTCAGTCAGTTGAGCATCCCACTCTTGGTTTAGGCTAAAGTCATGATCTCAGTCAAGAGATCAAGCCCAGTATTGGGCTCTGCACTCAGCTGGGAGTCTGCTGGCTTCTCTTCCTCTCCCTCTGCCCCTCCCCCCACTAGCATGCATGCATGCTCTCTCTCTCTCTCTCTCTCGCTCTAAAAATAAATAAATAGGGGCGCCTGGGTGGCACAGCGGTTAAGCGTCTGCCTTCGGCTCAGGGCGTGATCCTGGCGTTATGGGATCGAGCCCCACATCAGGCTCCTCTGCTGGGAGCCTGCTTCTTCCTCTCCCACTCCCCTGCTGTGTTCCCTCTCTCGCTGGCTGTCTCTATCTCTGTCAAATAAATAAATAAAATCTTTAAAAAATAAATAAATAAATAAATAAATAAATAAATAAATAAATAAATAAAAATAAATAAATAAATCTTGAAGAATATCTGGCATATAGTTTGTTCAGTAAGTATTAGGTTTCATGGTTATCCTTAGGAATAACTAATTTGATATATGCTAACTTCATCAATTAACTGGATAAGTATGTCCCAGGGGCTACTCTGTCAGGCAAGGCTCTGAGCTTTGGTTCCACAGCAGTGAGCATGAGACAAAGTTCCTGCTCTCATGGGAGTACATCCCTGAGATCAAGTTCATTCATCTGCCATATAAGGCGTTGGGAATGGATGTCTTAAATTTTATGTTTCTAAAATGAGCAAAATAATACAAAGACGGCTGTAAGCATGGGCCATTGAGTTTACCACACTTCTTTACAACTCACTTTGCTCTAAGGAAAAAGTTAGGGAAAAGAAATGAAAGTTAGACTTAAATGTTCTTCAGCCTGCATAGGCAGTTGGTATAGATGTGATTTGAGAGGCACTATTGAAAGGTTCAGGCTTCTAAATCTTTCTTTAACCATAATATTCTCATTATTAGAACTTCATTAGTTTGGGATAAAAAACTATGATCCTTGGAACTCACGTTCAGCACACAAATTTCTCTGGTAAGATTGACAAAAATTAAGTCACAATTATCTACTAGTACAATATGAAGATCAATCTATCAGACATGAGCAAGCCTGTCACCTGGGAAGGGAGAAGAGCAGTGGAGGAAAGAGTCGGGAAAGAGTACAAGAAGGGATCATTTTCCCTAAGGATGGGAAGACCCTTTGCAAGCACTGCAGAGGAGGTCCCTGGGCAGCCTGGGGTCACAGACCTGAGGGCTTCGAGTATCTGGCAAGAGACGGAAGGAGCACGCAATGAAGGGTGAGTGAGACCTGTCACTCCCACTCCCCCAAACATAGCAAAACAAGACAAGAAAAATAACTCATTTCTTTGTTTTGTTTAAGAGAAAGATGACCTAGATTCCAGTTCAGCTTTACCAGTTACTGTCTCTGTGACCCTGGGAAACTCATTTAACTTCTCTGAGCTTCAGCATCTTCACCTCTAAAATGGCAATGTCGATACATCTCTTGCTAGACTGTTGTAAGAATGAAATGAAATGAAATATGTAGATCTTAGCTCATATAATTGGCATGCAATATATAAAATAATAATGATGGGCTACCTGGGTGGCTCAGTGGGTTAAGCATCTGATTCTTAATTTCAGCTCAGGTCATGATCTCAGGGTCCTGGGATCAAGCCTTGCATGGGGCTACCTGCTCACCTGCTTGTCTCCCTCTCCCTCTGCCCCTCCCCCTGCTTGCACTCTCTCTCTCAAGAAAATCAATCAATCAATAAAATAATAACGACAAAGATAATAGTTATTTTATTATTTTCGTTACCTTAGAGCATAAATGTCCCTAAGACAGGGAGGGAAGAGGTGCTCATTTCTCATGTCACTACAGTACCCAGTAGAGAGCAACATTAAGTTGGGAGCTTATATACAACATACATATATATGGCTTAAAACCAATATGTGAATACGCAAGCATGAATGTCTGCATTGTTTCCAGTGCTGCGCAGGATATCATGGAGAATACAAGAAAAATATGAGATGACCATCACTCTCAAGTAACTTACCATCTAGATGGTGAAACAAAAACACACAATCCAGAGAAGGTTCAGTGCAGCCAGAAGGCAAGACTTTTAAGAATAGAAAATAACTTATCTAGGGGCACCTGGGTGGCTCAGTCGGTTAAGCATCTGACTATTGATTTTGGCTCAGGTCATAATCTCAGGGTTGTGAGACGGAACCCTGCATTGGCTCCTTGCTGGGGTGTAGCTTGCTTAAAATTCTTTCTCTCCCTCTGCCCCTCCCCCATCTCTCTCCCTCTCCCCCTCTTTCTCCCTCACTAAAAAGGAAAAGAAAAGAAAATTACAAAATAACTGATCTGGGTGTTGAAGAATGCCCTGGATGAGGGCAAGAACTAAAGGAGGATTTTTCAGGTTGAGAAGAACATGATTCAAAATAACTGATGGCATGTATAGAAAACAGCCAAGGGGTAACATAAGTCAGGGAATAAATAGAAGTGAGAGAAATGGCCTGAAACCACCATGTGGAGCCATCCATGTAGGGCCTTAAGAAATGATAGCAACATTTCTTGCACAGCCAGAAATACTAGATCACCTCATAAAATGATATGTAAGGTCCTAAGGCTTTTGAGAATAACAAACAGCGGCGAAGGATTAACAATGGTAGGACTCATTGATTGCACATAACCTAGGAAATAAGCCACAGCAAAGATGGTTCTTTTTTCTCTGTTAAATACAACTCATTGCCTGGTATCCAAACAATCATTTCCAAGGAAAAATAGATTATGAAAAAGAATAATTACACATTTGGCAACATAATAGTTGCCTTTGCTTTTTTCTCTATTTTTGCACTGATTTCCAAATAGAGTTGGCAAATGAAAATTACAAACATATCAGGCATTTCATCAACATCTCACACACTTCCAGGGCAACTCAGAGCCAAATAGGGAACCAAAGTCTGGCAAATAAAATGTGAGATCACCTCTCAGAACCACTGATAGAGAGCACAAACCTGCTTCTCTCCCCCAAAACTGGATGTTCCTACATTGTGGATACTCACGCTGAAATTAAAGGGTGTCAGGCTAGACCTCATTGGTTGATCTGTCCCATCACAGGCAGCCAGGAGCCAGGTTTTTACATCATGAGTCCCGGGGAGGGAGGCCATGCAATAAATGAGAGAATGGTTTTAATGGTATTGAGAAGGAGCCCATCCCAAACCCTTCCGGCTTAAGAAAGAGAGCCGTATCAGTAGCTCTTACTGTGTTCAGGGATCAGAATCATTGATCTGGTACAACAGCATCTGTCAATGCAGTAGAATAGGAAACAGAACTAATCTGGCCTTATCATCAACAATAAACAGCTTTATTTGTGTTGTTCCAGTCTCTTGGCTTAAAAAATGAATTAATTTTAAAAATATATAGTAATAAAGCTGAGAATTCATATATTTTTTTGATTTTCTGATCTGTTACTACAAATACAAAGCAAACATTTAAAATGTTACTCAAGGCACAGACAAGAAATTAGGGGAAATGATACAGACTTTTTTCCATATCATGGAAAGAATTTTCAATATGTGAAAATTTAACAAATAACTCATCATTTAATACTTAGTTTAATTAAAGAGCCAACATCATTCATTCCAGAAATAGGGGAGAAAAACAGGAAGCACTTTCTTAATGTGATGTGGGGTATGCCAGTATTTGAGGGAGGTGTGGTTGGACATGAATGTGTATTTTCTCTAACCATTGAGGCTTTTATAAGTTTATGATTCATCTTACTCATTCTTGAATTGCATAAAAGACCCATACTATATTATTTTCCCTGAAGAGCAAGGGCTGATTTCCTATTCATTTATAGTCAACAAATAATTATTGAGCAATAAGCACTGTATTATTTTGAGGCTGTTGCAAAACTTGGCATATTTTAGGAGTTTCTGTTGATTCCCAGTAAGTAGACTCCCAGACAAATGAGTTGCCCTGTGGCAAAATACCAGAAATTTCCATTTCTGATATCCTGTCCAGACTTTCTCCCTGAGCTGCTGCCCTGACATAAACCACCACACCTTTATCACCATGAACCCTTGATATTTAATGAACTACCTTTTTTTTTACAATCTTAGATTTCTTATGAACTGAATCACTAGCAATTATCTATGACAAATTGAGAGATGGTGATTTTATAGGTAGAGAGAGAAGGCAGTAGAGTAGTCAAGATAAAAAGCACGGCTGAGGTATATAAGACAGAGAAAGAAAAAGAAAAAAAAACTGGTCTGGGTAAATAAAAGGTAAGCATAATAGTGCTATAATCAGAAACACATAGAGTACCTAGTACTGAGAGAGAGGGAGAAATGCACAAAGAGAATTTTATCTGCTCCTGCTTTTTTTTTCAACTTATTTCAAGTCTGATTTAGTTAGCATATGTTGGTTGCAATCTCTCCCTAGCAACAGCCTCTCATTGGTCACCCAGCCCCTATGCGATTCCATGAAATCCAGCTCAGCTTTATGCTGAAACACAGAGCCCCACCGCCACCCTCATGATAAGATAAGCAGAAACAGTTTGAGAGGACAGCAATAAGACCAATTCTTTTTTCGTTATGGCCTAATGATCTCCCCTAAGGGTCTACCTTATCAAATATACCCAGACAGAACCAATCTCTTCCTACCAATTAAGCTCTCATCTTTTTGCAGTAAGATCAATAAAAACATTACTGAGGTATCGGCTGTCTCATATATGAATATGAGCATGCATAAATTCAATCCTAAATTGCAGAGACATATCTGGAGAGAATGTCTTGGAGCAAAATACTCCTGGGACCTCCTAGAGAGCCAAATTCAAAGTCAGGAAAGACTTGATCGAACTGACTGCATCAGGACTGAATTATCAATACATTGAAAGGAGATCTTTATTTTTAAATTACAGATTCACCTATAAGGAAATCCTACAGCATAAAATCAAGGACGGAACCATAGAAATTGTGAAGAGGCAATTTTAATGTCATACTAGGTTGTTAACTTTTACTTGAGAAAAAGAAAAGCAAAACTCAATCATTCAATAGCAAATGGAAAGATTGGTCAGGATTCAGCACACTTTTTATTCATTCCACATATGGGAGTGCCCAAGCTACTTTAGTGCTCAAGCTACTTTAGCTTCTATAAAGTGCACTATTTCTGATGTTTTAAATAATATTTTACTGCCTAGCATATATCTATACTCATTTCTTTGTTCATTTTCTCTCCCAACTCGGCAGTCTCCACAGAAGGGGTCTAAAATGGAAAAATATCTTAAGGCAACTGGACAGTATTAAGTGAAATCTAACATTTCCTTTTATTGTGATGTATGATTTTTCCTATTATAATGAGTGTCCTTGAATTTGTGCCAAGTGAAGCATTCCTTTCAGCATCTCTCTCTGGAGATGAGGACAAACTATATCCTGCTATGGTATTTGCTGAATTTCCAAGGAAAAAAAAATGTCCACACTCTCACCTCTCCATGTGGAACATCTGGAATGGGAATTAAGACAATGCCAAGATGGCATTAAAAACTGGATTGCAGCACTTCCTTGTGTTGCCAAGTTCTCTTCAAAATGCACCTTCCCACAAAATCCTATGCCACCTCAGCCTCAGGATCTGAACACCACTGCTCTGAAGTAAGAGAATTGTTTTTTTATTGCTGTTGTGATACAGAGACAATGAAATGTGACACTGTTTCCTTTCCTAGGAACTAACAGCAGGCACAAGACCTTGAAGTAGTTTCACTTTGCTTTCAATGTAACTCGATTTCCACTTCTCATGGGACACAGGGATAGGAGGCAGCTGTGGTCTGAAGGTTACGCTGACCTCAGTTTTCAAAAAATAGACAACAGTGAAAGATCCATGTGCCCTGGAGTCACAGAGATTGTACCCATTCCTACGATATCCACGTGGAAATGATTTTTGTCCTTACTTCTTCGGTCTGGGTCATAGTTCTGTTGATTTCTGTGAGTTCAATAAACATTGAACAGCGCTAGATATTGGGGGTTTGAAGATGAATATTAACTCAGGGCCCTGTCCTTGTAGTGTTAATAAACATCACAGATGTGCTCAGATCCACTACAACATGGTACAAGGTAGGAAAAAGCAAGCCTAGGAAAAGGGTGGTTAGGCCTGGATGGAAGTTCGAAGCAGAAGGCGTCTGATCACTTTTAAAAAGCCTTAGGAGAGAGGGCACTCAGGTGGCTCAGTCTGTTCGTTAAGCGTCTCACTTCGGCTCAGGTCAAGATTTCATGATGCTGGGATCAAGCACCTCGTCAGGCTCCCTGCTCAGTGGGGAGTCTGCTTCTCCCTCTCCACTGCCCCACCCCCCGCTCATGCTCTCTCTCTCTAAAATAAATAAAATCTTAAAAAAAAAAAAAAAAGAAGAAGCCCTATTGGAAAGGCTGAAGGTGGGTGTTAGACACAATAATCGTTCTTCAGACCATACATTCACTCATACCCTCAATGTTTACTGAGTGACTACTGTGTTCAAATTGTTTCAAAGTTTAATCATGAATAAAGACAAATTATTATAACCAATATGGGAGATACTATGATAGAAATGTAAGTGGTTGTTATGGGTTGAATCGTGTCCTCTCAAAATCCATATGGTAAAGTCCTACCCCCCATACATCAGAACGTGACCTTATGTGGAGACAGGGTCTTTACAGAGGTAATCAAGTTAGAATGGGATCACTAGGATGGGCCTTGATCCCACATGATTGCTTTATAAAAAGGGAGAATTTGGACCCAGAGAGGTGCATGCAAGGAGAAATACAAGGAGCCTGAAGATGGTTATCTTTGCAGCCAAGGAGAGACTCCCAGAACAGATTTTGCCTTTCACAGACCCCTCAGAAGGAACCGACCACATCAACGCTTTGATTTCAGACATCTAGCCTCCAGAACCGTAAGTCACTTGATCTCTGGTGGTTAAGCCGCTCAGTTTGTGGTACTTCATCACTGTAGCAAATGAATATAGGGGTTTAGTGTGAACATCAAGAAAGGAAGAAAACTCCAGAAATGGCCTTTTATATATGTCTTGTGTGAAGTCCAATAACTCTATAAGATTATTAAGTTCCCAAAGAAGAGCTATTCATCCATATAACACATATTTATTATCTTTTTTGTTGTTTCAAATTTTTACTTAAATTCTAGTTAACAAATAGTGTAATATTGGTTTCAGAAGAAGAATTTAGTGATTCATTTACATAAAACACCCAGTGTTCATCACAACAAGTGCCCTCCTTAATAAACATCACCCATTTCGTTCTTCTCCTGCCCACCCCCATCCATCAACCCTCAGTTTATTCTCTATAGTTAAGATTCTCTTAGGATTTGCTTCCCTCTTTCTTTTTCCCCTTCCCCTATGTTCATCTGTTTTGTTTCCTAAATTCCACACAAGTGAAATCATATGGTATTTATCTTTCTCTAACCGACTTACTTCATTTAGCATAATACACCGTAGCTCCCCCATGTCGTTGAAAATGGCAAGATTTCATTCTTTCTGATGGCTGAGTAACGTTCTATTGTATATACATATACCACATCTTTGCCCATTCATCAGTTGATAGACATTTGGGCTTTTTCCATAATTTGATGATTGTTGATAATGCTGTTATATACATCCGGGTGCATGTGCCCCTTAAAATCAGTATTTTGTATTCTTTGGGTAAATACATAGTAGTGCAATTGCTGGATCACAGGGTAGTTCTATTTCTAACTTTCTTAAGAATTTCCATACTGTTTTCCAGAGATTTATTAAGTATCTACTACTTAAGAACTATTTCCAGGCATCATGGGTAAAGTACAGAGCAATATGGGCCCTCAGAGAGTTTACAGTTTGATAGAGATGGACTCCATTATAAGATACTAATTGACCGTATGTGCATAGGCTTTTTTCTAGGCTACCAGTTTTTTCCATTGATCTTTGTGTCTTTTTTTATGCCAGTACATAGTATTTTGATTACTATATAACTTTATAACATAGCTTGAAATCAAGAAGTGTGATTTTTCTAGCTTTGTTCTTCTTTCTCAGGATTGCTTTGGCTATTGTTTAGTGCTGGGTTTTGTTTTGTTTTGTTTTTAATTTTTGTAAAAAATTGCCATTGACCTCCAGCTGTAGCCCACACTTGGGTGGGGCTGGAGACTATGCTCTGTAATTGGGTGGAGTCACTGGCTGTGGTGCCTGCCTGGGCAAGGCTGCAGGCTGTGCTTCAACAACTGAGCAGGGCTATAGGCTAGTTTCCTCCCCTGGGTGGGCTTACAGGTGAGGCATAACAACTTGGTGATACAGTAGGCTGGGTTCTGAGGCTGCCCACAGACAATGTTGGTCTCCCTGGTTATGTGGGGCCAGAGGCTATGCTCAGCAATTGGGCAGAGCTGCTTGGCTTCCTGTGCAGGACTGTAGGATGAGTCCCATGGTTGCCAGGTTGTCTGGCCAGGCTTTCTGGATGGATAGGACTGGATGTTACAGTCACCAACTGGACAGGGCTGCAAATTTGTTTCTCTGTCTGGACGGGGCAGTAGAATGGGCTCCATGACCAGCATGACCTATTGATTGGAGACCCAGTAAAAATATGGATTGTAGTCAGGAATCTTTCAAGTGTATGAGGTATAAGAAGTAAAAATAAAGAATTTTAAAGGAATGCAAATGTTTTCTAATTAAAAATTAGTTCTATCACACTTTAGCTTTTATTTTTTTTCTTTCTTTATTGTGAAATATAATAACACAGAAGTGTATAAAATTTGTAAATGTTAAGCACCAGTTTTTAAAATGTTCTTATACAGACCCTAATGGTCACTTTCTGTTCATAAGTTTTATATATTGCCAAGAAGGAGCGAAGGAAGTGAAAATTTAGCTGTGTTCCCTATAAGGCTCTCCCCTGTCTCAGCAATATCATTAGCAGATTTATAATTGAAGGAATATGGGAATCAAGAAACCGCACACTGACCAGGTGACCAATCATTTGTTTCTCCTGAATTGGAAATTGATTTTAGTATTAAGCAGGCTGGAGTGATTGGTGTCAAATGCAAATGCGGGACCACAAGTCACTAAGATGGTAATAGAGGTGATTATTTCAAACCTAAGGCCAAGAGTTAGCTGGTCAGAAAGTCATTTGCTTTGTAACTAAGGAGAACAGATAGCTAATTGAAAGGGCGAGGATATCCTATAAAAGTGGACAACAAAATCGCACTTGCAAGGTCTGAGAAAGAGCACAATATTAGCCTTTGGCAACCACAAGAGAGTAAGGCCAGAGTGGAAATGGTGTTGTGGGACAGAATGACCAGGACTTCAACACTGAAACTTCTCTGAGAAAACTGAACTCAACAGATATTAATTTCATTTTTTTATTCACTAATTTTGTTTCATATAATCTACTATTTTTATTTTAGAATGAAATTCCCTCACTTTTTAGCCACTTCTCATGTGTGTGCCTTCCAAGCAGACCAGACTGGAGGTACTTACGTTGCCATTAATGTGTCTGAATCTTTTCTTGGGAGGCAGGGACTGTTTAGATATCTATGTGGTACAGAATTTATTTTGACATTCTAAATAATTGAGGGCAAGATGGAGACTGCTGAGTGCCTTTTTCATAGAGTACTTCCAATTATATAAAACATAACACTAGATACCATGGATAGGATGATCATACAACCTATTTTGCCCAGCCTCCTCTCCAGGTGTAATTACATATAATATAATATAATATAATATAATATAATATAATATAATATAATATAATATAATACTGTGTATTATTATTATTATTTCTTTTTTGGATCACAGCTATATGTCTGGAAGATCCTGTGGCTGCTTTAAGCCTGGATGGAGTGGGAGGGCTTTACTCCCATTTAAAGGTTTGGAAACAGGCTTGGAGTGCAGCCCTGGGGAGGGACCCTGGGCCCTCACTAGTTAAGTTGGCTTTCTGGGACCCTGCCCCGTCCCCTTTTGGTACCCCCAGGCCAAGTTCTCTGAGCTTCCCATACCAGCATGTACAGCTTCACCCTAGGGGCATTCACCCCCACCCCCACCTCCCCAAGCTCTTTCAGATGTTCTCCCCGCCACCCCCCGCCGTGGATGCGAATTTTTCTGGGCCCTCATCCTTTAGCAAGCACCCCAAGGTGGTCCCAAGCAGCACATCACAGAGTGATGCCCATGGCGGAGGATCTCAGGGCCATATGGTCCCTTCTGAGGTGTAGGGAGAGACTTTCATTTTCAAAAGTATTCTCGTTTGGAAGATAAGTTATGCTGCCTGTTTAGCCATGGGAAATAGAAACTCCCTCAAAAAGCACACGAATGACTTGAGGAATATACAACTTAGTATAACTGCCATAGCTATTCATGCTCATCTTCACGAGACACTGCACAGGCCCTTCCTCTGATGCGAAGTTTGGGAGAATGGGGTGGAAATACTGGTGTTCCCCTGAATTTTAAAAACAACAACAACAACAACAACAAAACTTGCCTGAGAGTCAAGGCTCTGGGTCTTCCATAAAATTTGTACATAGGACCAGGCTTGGAAAAAGAAAAATCACATAATTTATCTGTGCCTAGGTATTTTCACTTATAAAACAGGCGGCAGGGCTACATTAGAAGTGTTTAGACTGTTTTCTGTGGAGCCCTGGGTTACAGAGGGCCCTAAGTGTGGGGGTCAGAGGTCTCTAGTCTCACAAATCTTGCTTCACTTAGAGCATCAGCTTTCTCTGTTTACATGTTGAATTTCTGCCCACAGTTTCACTTGAATACAAGTTTCCAGCTTTAGAGATAAAGACATAAAATGCTTGATTTTGAAATTCTCTAACAAATGATCCAGTAAATCTAACTGGGTAATGGGAACATTATTGCAGGGTGGCTGCCGGAGTGCTTGTCAGCCCAGGGGAATAGAAGCTCCAAGCAATTATAAAATGATTCCAGTACATAGGAAGCCTGCTCACCTTCCCTCCACATCTAATAAAGGTAGTAGGTGATGCTGCAGCTTGTGCTTGTGCAGGCTGCAGGAAGAAAATCAAACCTATTGCATTTCCTTCCCAAGAGTTCTCAACCAGCCGTAGGCCTACGCCTAACTGTCTCTGGAAAAACACACCTTTTAGACTCTTGGGTTTTTAACATCTTGTGTCTGTGTGTAAAATCAGGACAACATTTTCTGTCCTTTAGGTATCACTTGAGTGTTATCAAAGAAGGTAATAAGTGAAAAAGGCACCCTGAAATGCTCCAAAGGAGTGCATTACATTATTATTTTTTAGGCTTTTTTGGGGGGATTATTTTTTACATAAATTTTTTGGTTATTCTAGATTACTCTTGAATGTGAATCAATTTAAATGATCATAAGATTTTCTAAAAATATTTTAGTTCTCAGAAACATTGTGTTGTAGTATATTGGTTGCAAGCAAAGGAAACCAATCCTCTCATTCAAAAAGGCAATGAATGCTCACAGAACGAATGAAAATCTAGATGATAAAATATATATGACCAGGCTCAGGGAATAGACAGATCCAGGGGAACTCTTAGACCACAAAGAGGCAGGAGAAACATACTAGGTACCTGGAGTAGATTGATAGCATGCACTGTTGTTTCTGCAATGAATTATCTCTAACCAGGGATGGGTGATTTTTAAAACCCATAGTTCTTTGTATAGCACAGACACCAAGCTATCAGGATGGTCTCTAGGTAAAAATCCAGTAGGGCCATACTGTTGCACACCTATTGGATATCAGATCTTGCCTCCAGTTATCCCCCATGTCTGCGTTTCTAACTCAAGATCAAAGATCCATTTAACACCATTTCATTAGAGGAGCTTGGACCATTCTTGGTTGCATGATGGGAGGACTTTAGGGAGTGTGTAGTCAAGAATTCTGTAGGACCAGAAAAACACTAACCTTGACTGAAACTGCACACAAAAGGAATTTGTGTACAAATACTGAAAAGATAGCATTTTTAACAGCCAGAATGACAAATAATTCACACAAAAAGTGTGGTATTTAATTGCTATCTTGTTTCTCCCTTGTGTATTTTGTTAATTGAATTATCTCTTAGTTCTCTAGAGTGCAGAAAAGTAATTGCTGAGGTGACAGATAATATATGCAAGACATGAAATTTTAGATGCTCATACTTATTTGCACTGATTTATTCAATGTTATTTCACTGAGCAATCAAACATTAAAATTTAATAAGACAGGGTACAGAAATATATGTGACAGCTAATATTTAGCATGTCTTTTTCAGAGATAGAAACCTTCTTTAATTTGAGTAAAGAAATGAGATTCCACAAGGACGCTTACACATTTATAAGTGTAGATGGCATATATAGAATTTTTGGTAGCATTTTGCATATGTGCATTTTTTTTATATACAAAGAAAACTCTTCTTCCTTCCTCCGATAAAGTTATTTCCTTTATCTTGTTTCCATAGTCATAATGGATTGGTGTTAATCTGTCGGAACCACCACCTACAGTAGAAGTCTGAGTTATTCTGCCAGGTTCCAGCTGAGTCTCCAAGGATAAGAACAGCTTCCTAAGTGGCCAAAACTAACCCTCACTACTCAAGTCATTCATCCGTGAAGCTGGGAACTAAGGAGATGATCAAACAGCCTAACATCAAAGGCGTAAAGACCAAACACAATGGAGAATGTACAAACCGTTCATTTACAAGGGAAAAGTGGAGAATGAGGTTGGGGTCAGAGGGCCGAGAGTTACCAACAGAATAGAGAGGTGAAATCTGAATGAAACAGGAAGAAAACAGGGCACGAGAAGTCCTGGAAATTTACCTGTAATACCAATAGTTCTTCAGAGGCCAGGAAATCAATCATGTGTAGCTCTGCTGGCTATTTTTAAAGGTCAGGATCAGGGAAAATGGATCAGTTCACGTTCTTTTACTCTTCTAGTTTATAGGCCTGCTTCTAGTATTCCAGAGGCTCAGGGCCAGACTACAAATAGAAGCCCACACATAAGATGTTTAAATGTTTAAAAGCTGTATATATCAAACCAACAAAGTGTGAAATAAAATACATTCTCTGTGCTCTTCAAACAATATACTTCATAACAAAAAAATGAAAAAAAAAGGAATGCTATGGTTTTATAAAATGAAAAGTAGGCAAGATATAAATTCTGATTGAATTTAATTTTTATTGTACCTATCTAGGTATTCTGTTACTAGAACCACAATGTTTAAATGAACAATAAACAAAAGCATCTGTGATTTACAAATTACTACATACTTATTTTATAGTTTGTTTTTTTTCTCTCCTGATCATGATTTTATAATGGATACTTTAAGATACTTACATTCTTTTAAAGTGATGATGTAAAAGATCAAAAAAGAAAATGCAATTTTTTAAAATAATTTTTACTTTGTTATATTAGTCACCATACAGTACATCCCCAGTTTTTGATGCAATGTTCCATGATTCATTATTTGGAAAATGCAATTTTTTAAAAGTCTATAAACTTTGAATATAACATATAAAAAATTTAAATTACTACTCAGCCATAAAAAAGAATGAGGTCTTGCCATTTGCAACAGCATGGATGGACCTAGAGGGTATTATGCTAAGTGAAATAAGTCCAACAGACAAAGACAAATACCATATGATTTCACTTATATGTGGAATCTAAAAAACAAAACAAATGAACAAACAAACAGCAGAAACAGATCCACTAATACAGAAAACAAACTGGTGGTTATCAGAGGCGAAGGGAGTGTGGGGATGAGCAAACGGGTGAAGGGGAGTGGGACATACAGGCTTCCAGCAGAATGAATAAGTCACAGGGATGAAAGGTACAGCATAGAGAATGTATTCGGTGGTATTATAATAGCACTGTATGGTGACACATGGCAGCTACACTTGTGAGCAGAGCTTAATGTATAGAGTTATTGAACCGTTGTGTTGTACACCTGAAACTAACATTTTGTCAACTATACTTCAAAAAAAGGGAGGGAAATGTAAATTAAAGTAAATATAAGGAATATAATGATATTCATGTAATTTCAAAAGTTAATTTCTTCTCATTTACCCCAAAGATACAGACATAGTGAAGAGAAGGCCACATGTACCCCAATGTTCATAGCAGCATTGTCCACAATAGCTAAACTGTGGAAGGAGCCGAGATGCCCTCCAACAGATGAATGGATAAAGAAGATGTGGTCCATATATACAATGGAATATTACTCAGCCATCAGAAAGAACGATTACCCAACATTTATAGCAATATGGACGTGACTGGAGGAGATTATGCTAAGTGAAATAAAGTCAAGCAGAGGAAGACAACTATCATATGGTTTCACTCATTTATGAAACATAAGGAATAGCAGGGAGATTGGTAGGAGAAGGAAGGGAAGAATGAAGGGGGGGGTAAACAGAAGGGGGAATGAACCACGAGAGACTATGGACTCTGGGAAACAAACTGAGGGCTTCGGGGCAGGGGGGATTGGGCTAGCCCAGTGATGGATATTAAGGAGGGCACGTATTGCATGGAGCACTGGGTGTTAAACGCAAACAATGAATCATGGAACACTACATCAAAAACTAATGATGTACTGTATGGTGACTAACATATCATAATAAAAAATTTAAAAAAGTTAATTTCTTCTCAAATATCCAAACTTTTCTATTAAGCATAGAAGAAAAACACACTTTACAATAAATACTGATTTAAAAATTCATTTAAATAAATATAAATTGTTAAGATTTTTTGGAAAATGTTATTCTTATTAAAAATTTTTGTCAAAATGGAACTACTCATCAATCTAAATTTCTAATATCCAATACCACTGCTGATGTAAAGAATCAATGTCAGGCTTCCTTTGTGTTACTTGATATATATAAATGTCATAAACACACACACACACACACACACACACATATATATATTTAAGAGTAATATACATTGGTTGGAAATGTTTCTAAACCATCCTGCACAACTGTTGGGAAGACTAGGCTAATTTCCAGGCATCTTTGGAATTGTGCATTGAAATACAAGTGAAAGGAAGAAAAATGGATGCTTAGCACACTGGTAAATGATGCTTCCTTGTGAAGTAAACTGTTAGAGTCGTGTGCTCTAGGGGGAGGAACGGGGCACGTTTTCTCTCTTATCTAAGACCTTCTAATACTCAAATCCTTTCTGTCCCTATTTCCAGTGTTGATAATGAGACAACCCAAAACCTTTACGGTATTCAGATAGAGGCATATTTTGTTCAAGAACACAGGACAAGAGATGGGAAGCTCTTCTCTGTGCCTGATTGGTATGAGTGAAGGCAGCGATTTCAGGTGTCCTGGTTACACTATGTCGGCCCTGAGCACCAGATGCTAGTGATGTGATTATGCATCTGTCATAATTTAATCGGGTATGTTTGTGATATTGAGGTTCCTCTAAAGTACAGGGTCCTGGGCAGACGCCTTTCTTGTGGGTTTAAGGATGCTAGTGCCAGTTAAGAAATATTATATCTATTTAAAAACACTAACAAGGGCTAGAGGTACACTTTTTAGCCACAAAAAGTGAAAAGTAAATAATCCAAACTTGACAGACCTTCTACTTTGTAGGTGGGGGGACAAAAGCACTTAATAAGTTGGTCACGGTTAATGTATTGAAGCTTTAAACTGTAGCTATACTTCCTTATTTCTCCTTCATGGTCATGATCAAGCATGTTGGCAGACCTTTAGTCCCGTGTTTTAGGGGCTATTGCAAAGATCTAAGCTCACGTGTACCGGTAAGTTTATGCTGGGCTCCTGGAATAGGAGGAGAAATGGGCGGGGGAGATTATTTTTAAGAACAGCAATGGGTGGGGAGAGATTTCCTACAGATTGGACACTGGCAGGTTCTGTGAGGGGAATCTACCTGCTTTGTGGAGGCATGCAGGGATAAACATGAGACCTTGGAGCAGGTGGCTGCCAAGTGTCCCTATGACTCTGACCCTGAGATAAGACACACAGCTTCAGGAAAAGACCCAAAGATGGCATAGAAACTGAGAATCACCAAACTTCAAGGGTTCAGTGGTCAGGGACAGCAGCGTCTCAACAATTAGCTGACTGACAAAAGAAGAGGCATTCCTGAATGTTCTGCTCTGCATAGGGAAATAGGGCAAGAGGTCAGGGGAGTAAAAATGCCTGAGATTGACTTTTCTGGTTTAAAGGAAGATTTAATTTCGTGTATTAAAAGTGAAGAAATGTGATGGTGCATGGATACTTGAGTTTGTGTCGCAAATTTATTATCACATCACATCATGGGCTTTTGTTCAGCACTCCATATTTTATATTTGAATATTCATCATAGTCGTCTGGATACTTGGCATCAAGAGACACTTCAATGGTATTTGATAGTCTCTGGACAATATTAAACCTTATTTTCACTATATTTTTGCAATGAAATCATCTACATGCATGGACATTAGTTTTATCTATATTTGGCTGGTCATATAGTTCAGAAAAATAAAATCCCTAGGCAAATATATACCCTCATTTGGGAGTTCTATTACCTGAAGATTCTCATCTTAGATTTATTCATTGCCTTTTTAAGGCTATATTTTAAAAATATAAACTGACCTTTAAAAGGTAACATAAGTCATTGCCATATTAATATGAAACTTCAGATTTTAGAAAGAATTTGCGGTGCCATGAGGATGGTGGGCTTCCTGGGGGAAAGGAGGGAGCTGGATTACACAAAGGTACAAAAGGCTAGGAAGCAAAGGGCTGATGGTTTTATCTGAGTCCTGGCTTGTATCTTCAGGTTCCAGTTTAGCAAGATTTCCAATGATTTTTAACAAACTTAAAGATGCAATAAAATTGAGAACAAAAGTCGAGCTCTCCAATCTTTTAGAAACTTCCCACTGGTACAACCAACCAGATAAATATTAGCCCCTTTTGAGAAAATATTCTTTTGAATAAATGGAAAATTTCCTGCTTTCCCATCTCTGCATGCTAATCTTTGTTTCCTTCTCTCTCCCTGTCCTTGTGCTCAGAGAGTACATTATACTGGGGCCATAGCATTTGATACAGATATTATTTTTGACTTAGGTAGATTCATCCCTTTTGAAATGTGTATTAGGTGAAGCCAGTGGTCTGTATGTAAGAAGAAGTGATTTGCACAAGAATGTAATGTAGTCTGCAAATAAAAGCTCTTATGATATATATCATGTTGAATTACTTTAAAAAAAATCCTAATCATGAAATTCTTATATACTGCTTGTAAATAGAAACTATTCACCTTCTTTGGATAACTGTGAGATCAGTATTGGTCTCATTTGGAAAATGTCAAAAAGTTGGCCTCGAAATATTACTGATTGGATACAGTAGATGGACTGGAGCACTTTCTTGTTCTTCCATGTCCTTATGTTTAAGATCATCGTCAAAATTACACATTATTAGATTGTAGTTTAAGTCATAGTCAAGTGTTCGCCATTTGGTTAAGCTTGTAATGACGAATATAATATATAATAACTAATATAACACTGTATTTTAACTGTACTAGAATTTAAAAAAATTAATAAAATAATGCTTTTCCTTCAAAAATAGAAAGGGTAAGAAAAAGAGCCAATGCCAGAAGCTTTGCTCTGGTTCTGAAGGATGAATGTAGGCTTCTTGCCTATAGGTCTTCCAGGTGTAGCCAGTGGAGGTTTCCCTTTGCCCCAGCTCCCAGGTGTTTCTTTAAAAAATTAAATATATATATATATCGATCAAGCCTCATACTTTAGTATGGCTTTCCATATTTCCAAAGTGTTTTCATACACATTATTCATTCTACCTTTACCTGGTCCTATGAAGTCAATTTGGAATCTATGATCATTCTGACTTAAAGGTAACAAAATAGTCTCAGAATAAAGTAGTTTTCCCAAGATTATACAGTTAGTAAATGAAAGACCCAGAATAGAAATCCAGAGATTTTAGTTTTATAGTTTTCTATGATAATAACTGATAATCGAAGGGCATTTTCTTTTAAAGTATTTCCCCCCAAAATTGTATTTCTGATTTTTAACTGGTAAACATTTTTTAAAAATGCATTTTCCTCTGCTGAGTCAAATTCATTTCAGATATATGGAATTCAGAGTTACACAATCTTACCTCCTAAGCTTTGATTATCTGGGATGTGATGGGTGAAGTCAGGGCAGGTCCCATCAGTGTTACTTTCTTAACCTAAGTTGCAAATGTTTGTCTCATTGAAAGTAAACATTCCAACTATCTTTTTTTTTTTTTTTAAGATTTTATTTATTTATTTAAGAGCAAGAGACAGAGATAGCGACAGAGAGCACAAGCAGGGAGGAGAGGGAGAAGCAGGCTCACCGCGGAGCAGGGAGCCCCACTCGGGGCTTCATCCCAGGACCCTGAGATCATGACCCGAGCCGAAGGCAGACACTTCACTCACTGAGCCACCCAAGGTGCCTCCCAACTATCTTCTTTTGTCTCCAAATATCAAAATATTAGGAAGATCCAAAAACAATACTATTAATTTCCTCCACTTTTCCATCAGTTTATAATTCTCTCGTTTCCTTTGCTTATAGAGCTTTCTTCTTTTTACCTAGAAGGTACTCAAAGAAAAGAAAATGGCAGAGAGGCTAAGAGCTGAAACTGGTACAGCACTAGATTCATTTGAAGTCCTTCAGTTCTGAAGTGCCTCAATCACTCAGTTTTGGACAGCTTCTTGGTTAGAACATTGCAATAGCATTTTGATGTTCCAAATGCTTCAAAGTAGGTCAGTTTGTAGTACACCAGGGGGAAAAAAGGTATTAAAATTGTCTCTGGTAGAAACTTTTAAATACCTTCACTTCTCTATCCAATCTCTTCTACAGCACTAAAATACTTTGATGGAGAGAAAAATAAATTCAGGTAAAATTTTAAATTTACTTATCTATACACTTGTGATGAATAAATAGTTGCACTACAAGATATAACTAATTTGCTGTCTGTATAGTTCTAGAAGGAGGCCTGGCTATTATGGATAAGCAATGTTATAATATTTATTTTAAAAATAAAGTGGATGCTATATTTTTGTGTCTTAATTTTGAAACAAGGCAATAAAAAGTGAGTGACTATCTACCTTCACCTTCCACAGATTTATGTTAAATTCCTACTGGTACAAGCACTTTCCTGGATCTGTGAGGACATGTAGGTACCAGTTAAAAATTATGATAAAGTCCTCAGTCCATTAGAGTTAACCATATATCCAGATAAAAATAAAAGAGCTCTTATTCTAAGATGGACTGCATCTAGGTCTGTGCAAACCATACAATTTAGGAATCATACAAAAAATTTGGAAGACAAGAAACATTCCCATTTAATTAAATAAAAGATAAAGAAGGGTGAATATTTCACTTTGGCATTTGTAGTATCCACGCTAATCGGTTGATGATATTTCAAATAACAATAGTAGAATCTCAGCAGTGCCTGGATGGTTCAGTTGGTTGAGCTCCGGATTCTTGATTTAGGCTCATGTCATGATCTCAAGGTCATGATGATATCGAGCCCCACGTGAGGCTCCATGCTGGGCATTGGAGCCTACGTGGGATTCTCTCTTTCCCTCTGCCTCTCCCCCCACCCTCTCTCTCTCTCTAAAAGAAAAAAAAAATAGAGAATCTCAGTTTCACCAAGCTGATGAGAAAGCTCAGAACAATCAGAAGGTTGGTGGGTAATGGAAATTGGTTTTCCTACAAAGCCTAAAGAACAGCTTGTAGAACTAAATCAGGCTAAGCATATGCTTCATTTTTATTAACCTTTTTATAGAAGAAACTTCTGTCACTTAATCAGTCAAGACATTTATGGAGAAAGGCATATCTATGTAGCAGCTCTTTTAGTTTCTATTTTCCTCACCACATAATAATTGTTATAGCCATGCTAAAATCTAACCTTCTTGATTTTGTGTACTGGAATACAAAAATATTGTCACCAATTAGTAATTCTTTTCTCCTAAGATACAGCCAAAGCTCATGTCCTCCCTATTGCCTTTTTCTTTTCATGCTTCTTTCAGTTTCATCTCTGATACGAATTCACATATACATACAAGCCACTTTCATATGGTTGCTGTTTAGGAGCTGGACTAGCAAATTCTCCTAATAATTAATTGCACTGTAATAGAATTTTCTGTTTGTTGTCATTCTGCTTCTGGGTCTAAAGCATTTGCAATATTCGCCAAGATGTGTTATGAAAGGGTGCGCTTCGGTTTCACTATCATAGATGCAGTCTACTGAATCAGACATTGTGAAAAATTCAAAAAGATTCCTAGTCAACACATATGCATGCATAAGAATTGATTTTCTTTGTGTCTGAAGATACTGCTGCTAATTATGTTGCTCTGTATTCCTGAGTGTGGTTTAAGAAATAAATCAATGTGGGACTATCGGTCCTTATTATATTCTCTATGTGAGTAAATCATAGTTTGCAGTAGACAATGTTTGTGAGGCCTGAATATTAATATAAATTTGTTTTCCATTTTAATAAACTCTCATCTCTATTAAAATTCTCCTGGTATTTTGTTAAATATGCAACTCAAATATAAGCTTATTTTTTTAACTCATCAGAGAACTGAATTAAGATTCATTTTTATACATACACATATTTTCATTTAGATTATACAAAAGGCATACCAAATAGATTTCAATTTGCTCCTTACACCAATTGATTGGTAATGATTGGTTTGAGGATTCTGAAGCCATCTTCAAGCTCAGCAAGAAAGGGTGCTGAAAGAATTTAGCAATGCCTACTGGGTTTCCAAAGGTGGAGGGTGGCATGCTTTGTATATGCAATCTCAGCTATTGTTCTTTTAGGAACTTCCGTCTTCACTCCTGCACAATGCTTGAACAAAGTTTGGCATTAAATGTTGAATGCATAAATGAATGAATCTAGGATCTCTCAATCAAACTAAGGAATATTTAATCCACATGAAACAGAGAATAACACTTGCTACAGAACAGAGAGAATAGTGTGCACTGGAAAAGTTAGATGTCTCTTCACAGGGCAGCTGCATAATAAAGAAGAGTAAGAAGAATGGTCAAGCAGAAAGCTCAGAGAAGAGGATGGAGGAAACAAAATGAGAAAAGATATGGAGATATAAGTAAATAAATCTTGTGTGTTTGAAGTAAAGAAGAACTCTAGGATGAAATATGTAACTGGGAATGCTGGGAAAGGTGTCGGAGGATGTCAAAGGTAGGGACAGATTATGGTGCACTTCTAAACTAAGCACAGGGGTTTGAAATTAATGGAGAACAAAGTATTTTTTTTTCATAGGAAAGTGAAATATTGACTGGCACAGTCTAGAAGCATTGGTCTGGCACTAATGCACAAACAGGTGGAGTGGATGCAGGACAGCCTTGACACAAAAGATTAGGTGGGAGCTCTGGGAACAGACTTTTGGTGCTAAAGTTGTCCAGTTGGGAATGGAGAGGAAATAGAAAAAGCGAAAGATATTTTGAAGGTTTAAAAATTGTGTTTCTTGATAACATTGACATAAAGACAGAAAGAGATGGAAGAAGTAAACATTATTCCAAGTTCTTTACATAATGTTATTAAATAACTGGAAATCTCCAGAGTATACTATTGTAGCCCCTGGGACGTCTGGTATGGTTGGAAACTATGACTCAATTTTGTGTGAGACAGGCTCTGGATCTCAGAGGAAAGTGATGAATATGGAAAGCAAAAACCAAACACTGCCCTTCCTGTTGTGTATATGGATATGGTTGTTTTGGTGATTGAAGAATAGGAAAGCAAAAGAAGACTGGTGAAGACATTGTAATGTGGAGCCTAAAAGTCTTCATGAAGATGTGTGTCTTTGAGTCAGATGTGGAAAAGCATATGTTGTCCATTCTTATTGGATCCTGTTAGTTATTATGAAATTAAAAATCTTCTAAGTTTCCATGAGCCAGATAAGTCACTGTATTCTTGCCACAACTCTTGAATGCTACAGGGCTATAAGTAATGGATAATAATTGGTTAATTTTAGGATTTGAAATCAACAGGATGATCACTAATAAGAGAGTTTTAAATTGACTAAGAAGAAAGAAATTTTATTAGAAGAATGAGGTGGAGAAGAATGAGGTTTATAGGAAGTTATTTATATAAAAAGAAACAACAACCAACATTTAGGCTGGGTTCCAGGCATGTGTCTTTTTACCCAATTTATGAACTCACTAAATTCCTTGATACTGCTGTTTCTTTGGCAGATCTTATCCTTCCTCTGTTAGATAAGGTTCTTTCAAGGTAGATGTAGAAAAAAAAAGTAATAAAACAATGAAAAACATTATGTATCATGAGTCTCTTTTTAAATGCACATTGCTTAGGATGGCCACAGGGGCACAGGAGAATATGGCATTTGTCATATTAGAGCCATCAGAAGCTAGCTTCTCTTGAACTTGAGTCATATGACATCTCATTGTTTAAAGGTGAATGTAAAACTGATAACTGAAAGGCAAAAAAAAAATATATTCAACCTAACAAGAGAGAAAGTTATAGTCTCAGTGGCACTAAGATTTAAAGTAGATTACTGGCATATTTTCAGTGATCTGCTTTTCTTCTTGGTGCCACCAGGGTGTTCCATAAAGGCAGAAATACTAATTCCACAGTGAGACCAAACCAGGTGAAACAGTTTCCAAATGAAACTGAAGTTGTTACTGTGAAAGAAACTTCCCCTCTGTCAAGGTCTGAGCCAATCTCAAAACAAGTGCTCAGTAAATACGCTTTAAATAAATGAATGAAGCTGGTGAATGGGATTTGGTAGCTATCCTTGTCAGAATCCAGTGGGTCGACTTAATCTGCATCTTTGGCGTGAGTGTACAGCTTTTTGGAGCAATAAACCAAATACTTTAAATGATAAAATAATGGCAAAGTGGAGTTCCAAGTCAAATTGCAGGAATGAGAGAAAATGAGAATAATCTCTTAGAAAAGTGTTAAGATTAAATTACAGATATTTTTACAGTTTTAAGTGTTTGGTGGAGGATAAGTTGGCAGCAGAAAGGGAAGGAATCTCCAGAGAAGAATGGAACTTCTAAAGAGGAGGAAACATTGCGCGGGTGTTACCAGTGGATTCGGGGAAAGATGCCAAACCTGAGTCATCCTGTTCCTGTTTCCTAAATCCTGGGGTGTCCTATTTGCTTCCATCTGTAACAAAAGGCATCAGTTACAGAGACAGATGAAAGTGTGTTTGTTGAGAGGGAGGTTGAAGGGTATTGAGCTTTCTTCCCCATTCTTACATTTCCTATGTAGAAGAGAACAGATGTATTTGGGCAGGATGGAAAAACATAATACCTTCATTATTGGTATAGCATTTTTTTTTGCCACCAAAATATGCTAACAGTAAAGAGGAATTGGAGGCAACTATTTTCAGAAATGAAAGTATCATACATGATGATTTTTGAGGCAGTGGCATGGTTCCTTATCCTAGCCTATGGAAAAGCCAGTGGTAGCTTTGATATTTTTTGATTCTGAAGAAGGGAATTTCTGATTGTAAGTTTCTGACAACTGAGAATAAGTCCCTGAAATACAGGCTCTTCCCAAAACAGCAATATTTAGGCTGGGATCACCATTTCTGGATTCAAACTGTGAAGGGTGAATGGGATTGGGTTCACTTATGTCCAGGGGTTTTTAAATGGAGCCAGAAGGCAGTTAAGGAGATGAACCTTATACATGTCCTCACATGTCATGGAATCACGAACTTCAGAGCTGGGCCAAATTGCAAATATTCTAAGGACTCAGCCCGAACACCTGCAGTGGGCTATAGTGAGAGATTTTGCTTAGTGAAAGCCTTAGCAACAAATTATAGTCAGCCAAGATTAGTTTTCTGTCACCAATACCTATCAAAATTCTTTCTAAACAACACACACACAAACATTTCCTTTTATCTTTTAAAACCCTTGGCTTTTGTTTCTCAGGTGGACACAGTTTGGTTTGCTATTCAAATCTGTACTCCCTGAACTGCAATTCTGGGACCTCAGATACATGCTTTTGTTTTATTTCAGCTTTGCCTCTTTTCTCAGTCAACAGAACCTACTGAAACTGGAACTAGAGGCTATTCAAGCTGTTTGCCTTGGTTAGACTTCTTCCCCACGATGATTGTTTCTCTTCAATCATGTTTTGCAATGAGGAAAACTCCTGCCATGCCCTTGGGTCCTATCTGAGCTAAATGCCCTTCCCCAGATTGCCACCAAGTGGAATGAGAACCAGAGGAGGAAGGTGCGACCAGACAGGCTAGTTCTCCCTAGTTTCCCTGAAAGCTATGTTCAATCTGGCGCCCCAAAATTCCTGTTCCAGTGAAAATATTTCTTGCTTGCAATAATTTTTGACTTTTAACAAAATGTGCTTCAGCAAAGTCCTAGTATACAAAATTACTTTAGGTATATTCCTGGTCATTGGAATGTAGCTTATCCGAGATATATATTCTCTCAGGGAAAAATTCTAGGTATTCTTACAAAATTAAAGAAATGAAATGTTCAGTTACACCAGATTCACCTCCTTTTTCACCTATTTCATCATAATGTATCAATAAATATGGGGAGTAGGGCAATATAAGCAAAATTGCACAAAATAATCAAAAGCTGGTTGGAAATATTTCATGGTCTTTGTTAAATGCCACTTAATACAGAACTGTTCAATTTACTTAGCAAAATCAGTCATTGAAAAACACATGAGTGCTTGAATGATATTTCTTCATAGGAATGAGCATGATTTTCTGTCAGTCTAACAATAGAACATTCTGTCAGTGTTCCAAATGTATAAAAAAGCTTATGTGGAAAGCTCTCTCATTGTATCCTGCTAATTTATGATGACAATAATAACCATTTGGCTTAATTATAATTTTCTACCCTCCGCATCTCCCTGATCCTAGAGAATCTATTTACAGATAAACTAATAGTAAAAACAGGGCCTAAAAATAAGGTTAATACTTGAGATAGATTTTAATGCATGGCTCTTCAACTGCACATGCAAGGCAGCCGACCACCCTAAGCACCTATGCCATTGTTGATGGTTTATTTTTTCCTGACCTAAATCATAAAGCTGACTACATTTTTTCCTTGTAAAGTGAGGTTGGTTGCAGCTTCAGCAAAATCCTTTCTATTCCGTGAGTAAGACAAATCAATACATTTCCTTTTTTTTTTTTTTTTCGTATCGTCAAGAAAAAAAAATCCATGGCAACTGGATACTGTAGCAAAATGTTAATCATTTGTGTTGCTCTTAGACTAGGAAAAACGTCTCATTGGGATATGGAAGAGCAGGCTGGGATGGAGAAAAAAAGGTCTACAGAACTGGTTTTTGGCTCCATTACTCTTATTACAGATTGAATTTTAACCATTGGTAACTGTTCTTGTTTAGCTCTCTGTTATCTGGAAATTGTACAATTTTGATAAGAGGATTTCAATTTGTCATTGAAGCACACAGGTATGGCTTCACTGCTGATGGAGGACAATACCAGAAAATGGCATTTAATGGCTCATTTAAAAGCCATTTGCTGTGAAAATGGAATTAAGGGCCACTTAGGCTGGTTGGGCACCTGCTATTTTTTTTTTTTTTTTACCATGCACTGAGAATTGGAAATTGCTTAAACATCACCCTATTTTTAAGGATATGAGAAGCTATATATGATGAGGGTTTGTTAATATTACAGATTTATAGACACATGGTATTATCAGTTATCCAAAGTTCAAATTAGCAGCAAATAGAAAACTGTGTGTTGTGATAAGTTAACAAGTACTTATTGAAAATAATGACTCAACTTGGTTATTAGTATGCATCAAGTCCTCTAAGTTCTTTACTTGAGTTAACTCATTAAATTATTGAAATAATCCTATGAGGTAGAAATTCTTAATTATCTTTATTTTATTGATAAAAAACCAGAAGACAGGTAGATAAGTGAATTATTCGAGGTTGTACATTTGGTAAGTTGTGGAGCCTGGTATTGCACCCAGACACTGGTTCTAGAGACTGTTCAACAAGATCATCACATTCGTGTGTTTTCAGGCTAACTTTTTAGGGAGGCTTGAATAATGAAGAAGGCTTCATTAGGTTGAACAAGTTAGACTTGCTCTCCCTTCAGGCAGGTTGTATCCTGCCACTAGGTCTTGCTCCTCTGAGGAGAGTTATAAAAGACTCCTAACCTACCTTTCCAAAATACTATAGGTTTTATCATATATATGATATATATACGTATATGTATATTATGTATATATACATATGCATGTATATACTATGTATGTATAATATACATACATATGTGGTTGTATGTATACTTATATTCAGCTATACAAATATAAATCCATCAGAGACCACAGGACAACAAACTTGTATTTATTTAGCACTTGTACTGCATCAGCCAATATTCAAGACCTTTGCAAGCATCAACTTATTTAACATTTACCACCATCCTTATTAAGTAGGGGCTGTGATTTCCATTCTTAGTGTAAAGCCAAGAAAATTGAGACTACTCAGGGTAATGTCATAACATGCCCACAATAGTTGAGCTAGGTTTTATTTTATTTTATTTTATTTTATTTTATTTTATTTTATTTTATTTT
>NW_024427107.1:27754535-27833976 GCF_017311325.1 Ursus maritimus | reverse complement strand
TTTTTTTTTTTTTTTTCGTATCGTCAAGAAAAAAAAATCCATGGCAACTGGATACTGTAGCAAAATGTTAATCATTTGTGTTGCTCTTAGACTAGGAAAAACGTCTCATTGGGATATGGAAGAGCAGGCTGGGATGGAGAAAAAAAGGTCTACAGAACTGGTTTTTGGCTCCATTACTCTTATTACAGATTGAATTTTAACCATTGGTAACTGTTCTTGTTTAGCTCTCTGTTATCTGGAAATTGTACAATTTTGATAAGAGGATTTCAATTTGTCATTGAAGCACACAGGTATGGCTTCACTGCTGATGGAGGACAATACCAGAAAATGGCATTTAATGGCTCATTTAAAAGCCATTTGCTGTGAAAATGGAATTAAGGGCCACTTAGGCTGGTTGGGCACCTGCTATTTTTTTTTTTTTTTTACCATGCACTGAGAATTGGAAATTGCTTAAACATCACCCTATTTTTAAGGATATGAGAAGCTATATATGATGAGGGTTTGTTAATATTACAGATTTATAGACACATGGTATTATCAGTTATCCAAAGTTCAAATTAGCAGCAAATAGAAAACTGTGTGTTGTGATAAGTTAACAAGTACTTATTGAAAATAATGACTCAACTTGGTTATTAGTATGCATCAAGTCCTCTAAGTTCTTTACTTGAGTTAACTCATTAAATTATTGAAATAATCCTATGAGGTAGAAATTCTTAATTATCTTTATTTTATTGATAAAAAACCAGAAGACAGGTAGATAAGTGAATTATTCGAGGTTGTACATTTGGTAAGTTGTGGAGCCTGGTATTGCACCCAGACACTGGTTCTAGAGACTGTTCAACAAGATCATCACATTCGTGTGTTTTCAGGCTAACTTTTTAGGGAGGCTTGAATAATGAAGAAGGCTTCATTAGGTTGAACAAGTTAGACTTGCTCTCCCTTCAGGCAGGTTGTATCCTGCCACTAGGTCTTGCTCCTCTGAGGAGAGTTATAAAAGACTCCTAACCTACCTTTCCAAAATACTATAGGTTTTATCATATATATGATATATATACGTATATGTATATTATGTATATATACATATGCATGTATATACTATGTATGTATAATATACATACATATGTGGTTGTATGTATACTTATATTCAGCTATACAAATATAAATCCATCAGAGACCACAGGACAACAAACTTGTATTTATTTAGCACTTGTACTGCATCAGCCAATATTCAAGACCTTTGCAAGCATCAACTTATTTAACATTTACCACCATCCTTATTAAGTAGGGGCTGTGATTTCCATTCTTAGTGTAAAGCCAAGAAAATTGAGACTACTCAGGGTAATGTCATAACATGCCCACAATAGTTGAGCTAGGTTTTATTTTATTTTATTTTATTTTATTTTATTTTATTTTATTTTATTTTATTTTATTTTATTTATTTTATTTTATTTTATTTTTTCAATTCAANNNGGGAGTGGGAGAGGAAGAAGCAGGCTCATAGTGGAGGAGCCTGATGTGGGGCTCGATCCCATAACGCCGGGATCACGCCCTGAGCCGAAGGCAGACGCTCAACCGCTGTACCACCCAGGCGCCCCTGAGCTAGGTTTTAAACACAAGCAGTCTAGCTCCAGGGCCCAATCATCTTACCACCAGCTATGTTACAATTTCTATTTCCTATTTTTCTAACTGATTGACAAGGAAGCAAATGAAAATCTATAAGCTGATCCCTCAAATTTAATTTCTCTAACCTTAAAACTTATATGTTTTGTCAATTATGGGCTTTAATATTCACTATGACCACTATGTTAGTGGTTAGTGTTTACAAATGAAAACACTAACACAATAATAATGCCTACTGTACAAGAACAGCTATTGCTCTCTATAGAAACTCCTCTCTTGCAGAGAACTGAAGATACATTTAAATAAGATTGGACTGCCTTTATTGTCTGTTCTAGCAGATCAATATAAAGATCAATAAAAAAGAGAGTATCTGAGCTAATAACTAGAATGGCTGCTATGCATTATTATTTTTTAACCAAAGAGAAGATACTGCTGCTGTTGCATCTGACAGTTTAATTTAGCCTCTCTTAGTAACTATATTAGAAAGCAAGCATTTTTTTTCTCCATTAGCAACATTTTACTCCGGCACTGGTAGCAAGCTTTTAAGTATTCCTTCTGACTATTCTACAAGCTCAAGTGATTTCAGCTCTCCTGTCACTGTTCACAGGAATCCTGCACTTTGAGGTCAATACAGGAGGGATTTCATCACATCCTAAAATGCATTGGTCTGTGGGTTTTACTGACAGCCAAGATTTATTACTTGGTGAACATAATTCTCTTGCTTATGAGTAAGTACAATGGTCATATTTTTTGAATCAACAAAATTGAGGATGCATCATCCAGCATATGTTCTGACAATAAGATGGAATATATCATATTATCTCTGTCAATATAATTTATGGCACATTATCAGCCTTTGTGTGAGAGCAGTGTGGAAAATTCAAAGGGAATTCTTGATTTCCTTGTTTGCTTTCTATGATAGGAAAAGAGAATAAAAAGGAATAAATGACTATCCTTCTAAAATTTGTGCTTTTCTCACACTGAGCATGTTTTATGAGACACAAACACTATTAAGCACTGATGAAATACAGATTATACTACTACTTAACAGGAATGCATAGTCTATTTGGGGAAAGAGGTATAGAGAATGCCATTTAAAATGTTGTTCCATGAGGAACACAAGAGAGAGAATACAAAGTCAAGTGGCATTTGAGAAACTTAGGTTAAATTGGCTTAAATATTAATGGAGTGAAAGACTCATATATGCAACTTCAGGCAAGGCTGAATCCAAGAACTCTGAATGATGTCATCCACAGTTGGCATCTGCTTCCATCTCTCAGTTATTCTTTACTTTATACGTTCATCCTCAGATGTTTCCTCTTTCTAGATATAGCTTTAGGTATATACCTTACCTATTTAAGAAGCTTACCAGAGATGGAGATTTTCAGGATCATAATTCCAGAAAAAGTCTTAGCTTTTATAATGATTGCCTTAATTGAGTTAAATATCCAGTCTTATAGTCTTATATCAGTCAACATGGGAGGGGGAGTGAGAAAAGCTCTGATTGGCCACATCTAGTTCTTACGACAACTCCTGGGACTAGGAGGAGGGATGGGGTCCATTAGAACCACATGCACTGTGGGTGAGAAAATGGTTACCCAAAGGAAAATCAGATGCTATTACTGGTAGAAGGTAGAATGGATAGTCACTGGGCAAACATAATAGCCAACTTTCTTGAAGTCTTTAAAGAAGAGAGAATGTTTTAAGCTGAAGAAATTTGCTGAAAGACAATGGTGGAAGGTTTCTTCAACAAAGAAACAGGAAATAAGTATATCCTGGGGGATGATATGGAGTCTGTCAAGTACATAATGTGGTCTTTTCTAAAGCCATATGAATTCTAGACTCTTCTGGTCAGAATATCCCTTATATATAATGAATTATCAACAATTTTGCTACAGTGAAGACTGCAATTTCAGCTAAGTTAAATTTTTAATTACAATAATCCATAATGATCCTAGAAAAGAATATAAGGGAGAAAGAACTCATTGCTTCATTCAATTGGGACAGTATGATACTTGCATGTTTTTGATCTTGAGGGAGAATTTCAAACCAAAAGCAATCCAAAGAATACAAACCAAAGAAGGAAGACAACTTTGGTGCTTTTCTTCGTTTTATCTATTCTAAAATAAGGAAGGCAATGGTAAATGTGGTACAACAGAAAGAACCCAGGAGTTGGATCTAGAAAACTTAATTGGAATACTAGTTATACTCTTGATTAGGTAGGTGTATGATAGGAAGATTCATTTAATCATTCTGGGACTCCATTTTCTCGTTTTTAAAATGTAAATTATTACGTTTTACAAAAATTATTTGAAGATTAAATAAAGCATAGATATAAATTTTTTTGTAAACACTAAAGTGGTATTATTATGATCCTGTATATGTGAATTTACAGTTTATATTTAATTATATAATTCCTATTGACAGTGAACATAATATGTATTTTTGGCTGTCCATGATTTCCTCAAAATTGGAGTTCAATGTAATGGCATATCTCAAGTAAAATATTCTTAAATATATGTTCATAGATGTTCAGCCAGTTCTGGGCCCCCAATTGTATATACAATATTTAAGATTCAGTTTTTTAAAAAAGAAATATTAGAAGATACAACATGACAAAAATATAAGGTACAAAACAGATAGTAAGAGCAACCCACAGGATATATGGTAAGTGGAGTATTCTATGTACAATTAGAAACTCTAATGTAGAGGTTTTTTTAACGATAATTCAAGGAATTAATGACAAGATGGAGGATTTTGGCAAAGAATCAGATTCTGTAAATAAAATAGTAAGTAGAAATTCTAGAATTAAGAAAACCCAATATTTGAAATTAACCACTCAGTGAATGAGTTTAATAGGAAATGGGTACAGATAAAGAGAATTAGTAACTGATGGAAAATACAGAAAAGAGCTTAAGAGACATGTGGAATACATAAAAAGGTTTGCTATAGATACATTTGGAGGAACAAAAAGAGGAGAGAGAACATCACAGGGAATTAACACTTGAAGTTACCATGTCTGAGATGTGTTTCTGAACTGCTGAAAGATGTTAAACTAAGACGTTAAAAAGCTATGCAGGCGCACCTCAGAGATACTGCAGGTTCAGCTCCAAACTTCTGCAATAAAGCAAATATTGCAATGAAGCAAGTCAAATGATTTTTTGTTTGGTTTTCTACTGTATAAAAAAGCTATGTTTAGATTACACTGTAGTCTATTAAGGGTGCAAAAACAATGTACATGCCTTATTACTTACACTACTTCATTGGTAACAAATGCTATCCATCATCTAAGCTTTCAGTGAGCCATAATCTTTTTGCTAATGGAAGGTGTTGCTTGATGCTGATGGCTGCTGACTGGTCAGAGTTGCTGAAGGCTGGGGCATCTGTGGCAATTTCTTAGAATAAGACGGCAATGAAGTTTGCTGTATCAATTGACTCTTCCTGTCACAAACCATTTCTCTGTAGCATGTAATGCTGTGTGGTAGCTTTTTAACCACAGAACTTCTTTGAAACTTGGACTCAAACCTCCCAAAACCTGCCACTGCTTTATCAACTAAATTTACATAATATTCCAAATCCTTTATTGTCATTTCAACAATCTTCATAGCATCTTCAGCAAGAAGTAGTTTCCATCTCAAGAAACTAATTTCTTTGCTCCTCCGTAAGAAAAACTCCTCATCTGTTGAAGTTTTCTCATGAGATTTCAGCAATTCAGTCACATCTTCAGTCACACTTCTAATTCTAGTTTTCTTGCTATTTCCACATCTGCTGTGACTTCCTCCACTGAAGTCTTGAACCCCTCAAAGTCATCTATGAGGGTTGGAATCAACTTCTTCCACACTCCTGTTCATGTTGATATTTTGCCTCTTTCCATGAATCATAGGCACTCTTAATGGCATCTAGAATGATGAATCCTTTCCAGAAAATTTTCCATTTACTTTGCCTAGATCCATCAGAGGAATTGCTATATATGTCAGCTATATCTTACAAAATGTATTTATTAAATAATAAAATTTGGAAGTTGGAATTACTCCTTGATCCATGGGCTGCAGAATGGATGTTATGTTAGCTGACATGAAAACAACATTCATCTCATTGTATAAACCCATCAGAGCTCTTGAGTGACCAGGTCCACTGTCAATGAGCAGTCATATTTTGAAAGGAATATTTTCCTTGAGCAGTAGGTCTCAACAGCGGCCTTAAAATATTCAGTAAACAGATAACACTGTCATGCAGGCTTCGTTGTTCCATTTATAGAGCACAGGCAGAGTAGAGTTAGCATCATTCTTAAGAGTCCCAGAATTTTCAGAATGGAAAATGAGCAGAGGCTTTGACTTAAAGTCACCAGTTGCATTAGCCCCTAACAAGAAAGCCAGCCTGCCCTTTGAAGCTTTGAAGCTAAGCACTGACTTCTCCTTTCTAGCCATGAGAGTCCTACATGGCATTTTCTTCCAACAGAAGCCTGTTTCATCTCCAGTGAAAATCTGTTGTTTAGTGTGGCCACCTCCATCAATCACCTTAGCTGGATCTTCCGGAGAACTGCAGGGTCCACATCAGCACTTGCTGCTTCACCTTGCCCTTTGATGTGATAGAGATGATTCCTTCCCTTAAACCTCATGAACCAGCCTCTGCTAACTTCAATCTTTTTTTCTGCAGATTCCTCACCTTTCTCAGACTTCATAGAAGTCCTTGCTCTGGATTAGGCTTTGGCTTTTGGGAGTGTTGTGGCTGGTTTAATCTTTTATCTAGACCACTCCAACTTTCTCCATATCAGCAATAAGGCTGTTTCACTTTTTATCATTCGTGTGTTCACTGGAGTAACACTTTTAATTTCCTTCAATAACTTTTCCTTTGCATTCACAGCTTGACTAACTGTTTGGCACAAGAGGCCTAACTTTTAGCCTATCTTCGCTTTTGATGTGCCTTTCTTATTAGGATTATTCATTTCTAGCTTTTGATTGAAGATGAAAGACATGCAATTCTTCTTTTCATGACACTTAGAGGCTATTGTAGGGTTATTAATTACTCTACTTTCAATATGGTTGCATCTCATGAAATAAGGAGCCCATGGGGAGGGAGAGAAAAAGGAATGTCCAATCAATGGAGCAGTCAGAACACATACAATATTTATCAATTAAGCTCATCGTCTTATATGGGTATGGTGTGAGGTACCCCAGAACAATTAGAATAGTAATGTCAAAGATCACTGATCACAGATCCCCATAACAAATAGTTATGAAGAATTTTGAAATATTGTGAGAATTACTAAAATGTGACACAGAGACATGAAGTGAACAAATGCTGTGGGATAAATGATACCAATGGACTTGTTCAACTCAGGGTTACCACAAACTTTCAGTTTGCAAAAACCACAGACTCTGTGACATGCAATAAATACAGGCACACCTGTATTTACTTTCGGTCTTTAATTGTTTTTGTTACTGCCCATAAGGTCTTGTTTTTCAATATTTACTTTAAACCCTCTTCACTTTATTACTAAGTTCCAAGTTTTCGCATCCCTGCCCTACTATAGACTTTTGTTCAGACTGCCTGGCTCTTTCTCAGAGTGTTCTTCTCCTTTACCATAAGTGATGTGAGTAAAAGTAAACTGAGTTCAAGAGCAGCTGCTGAAATTTCTTCTTGGTGGGTTAGCAACATCACCTTTAAGAAGATTGAAATAACTCTTTTATTATTTCAAAAGTCTTATCTGTGCATTATAGAAAAGTAGAAAATATGTATAAAAGACAAAGAAGAAAACACCATACTCCTACCAACCTGATATGACCACTGGTTGCTCTTTATTTACCTCACTACATTAATACATTTTCATCCTATCTAATAATAGTCCATATTCAAATTTCCCTAGATGTCCCTAAATTTTTTTTTAGCTATTCAAACCAGATGCAGTCTGCTTATTATATGACTCTTAAGGTTTTATAATCTAATACAGTGTTTCATTTTTTTCTCATGACACTGATTTATGGAATAGATCCAGCTATGGAAAGTATTAACTTCCAATTTATCTTTTTTGGAACTGTCCAACAAAATTTTCTACCATGATGGAAATTTTCTGTATCTATGCTAAATAATAGGGTAGACAAAGCACTTGTGGCTCTTGAGTGTTTGAAATATATAGAATGACTGAGCAACTGAGTTTGTAATTTATTTTTTTGAAACCTTTTTTTTTTAAAGATTTTATTTATTTATGTTAGAGAGAGAGCACAAGTAGGGTGGGGTAGCAAGAGTGGCAGAGGGAGAAGCAGACTCTCTGCTGAGCAGGGAGCCCCACTTGGGGCTCAATCCTAGGACCCCGAGATCATGACCTGAGCCGAAGGCAGATGTTTAACTGACTGAGCCACCCAGGCACCCCTGTAATTTTTTTAACTTTAAATTTAATTTAAATTAGAATTTCAATAGCCACCACATGTGTCTAAAGGCTACTGTACAGCACAAGTTTAGTTGCTTCCTTGAGCTCATCTTTAGCCTCATCTTCTATGCCCATACTTCCTATGGACTGGGAAATGTAAACTTAGGTTTAAATCTTGATGGATTCAAACTCAACAACTTCAGCTATAATATTTCTTAGGGTTGTTGTAATTTGCATATTATGTTTTACCCACAGATACTTTAGCATCTTATTTATCACCATTAGTGATAATAAGATTGACCTCTGGATGAGAATGACAACTGTCTCATCCTTCCATTTCACAGTTACCATTTTCCCCCTGAGTCTCTAGAAAATAATCCATGGGGTAGCTATAGTGGAACAAATGTCTGGATCTTCTTCAACCCTATGCTCTGATTTTTTTTAGACCAGTTGATAAATCTTGCGTAAGGCCATCTCTTTAGGGGTTACAGAATGATGGTCTTCTAGCTCTACCATTTCTTCTATGTTTTTAGACTGGCTTTTTCTTTTTCTTTCTCTTTTTTTGTTTGTTTTGTTCTTGTTTTTTGTTTTCTTTTGTTTGCTTTGTTTTCAGAAAGAAGAAATTTTCTGACTAACTGGGGCTGTTAGGTTAGCCCCAAATCCCTACATGATTGGAAGGTAAAAACTTATTTTTTTCCCTTTAGTTGTCAATTTTTAAAGTAGGTTTTTTAACAGCCACTTCATATGCTAAAATATAAGATGTTCATGACTCTTCCTTTTATGAGTATCATTTAAAAATTGTGCTTTTTAAAAATTAATTTACAGAGTTTCAACTCCCTACAATCCCTTTTTAATCCAGTCATTAGGATTTAGGCCCACTCTAACACGGAGATTATAACTAACATCATGCATTTATAACAACTTTGTTTGATTGGATACCAACCCAGCTTTGCTAACATACAAAAACTGTTTTTCTAGGTAGTTTCAGTCCCACCTCCACCTTTAAGTTGCTTGTGCCACAAATTGCATTTTTATACATTATGTACCCATTAACATAGATTCATATATTTTTTATAATAATTTTTTATTGTGTTATGTTGGTCACCATACAGGATATTGTTAGTTTCTGATGTAGTGTTCTATGATTCATTAAACATAGATTCATATTTCTAAATAATTTTTTTTTATCATGGAGAAAATAAAAAGTGAAGTTACAAATAAAAAATATAATTTGGCTTTTATGTTTAAAAAAAAAGGATTTAGGCCCACAGATTACTATTCAGGATGGTTTCTGATGCTATCTTTTATTTTATTTTTTAATTTTTTTAATTTAAATTCAGTTACACACAATGTTAATGTTACTTTCAGGTGTACAACATAGTGATTCAACGTCTCTATATGTGATGTCATGCTATGCTCACCACAAGTGTAGCTACCATTTGTCACCACAGAACACTATTACAATATCATTGCCTATATTCCCTATGCTATGCTTTTTATTCCCATCACTTATTCTTTCCATAACTGGAAACCTATATCTTAAATACCATGTGACTTCACTCACATGTAGAATTAAAAAAACAAAACAAATGAATAAACAAACAAACAAAAGCAGAAGCAGGGGGAAAATGGGTGGAAAAAGTCTGATGCTATCTTTTAAAATGGGACTTGGGTTTCATTATACAGACTTCATAGTTTTATAGATATTATGCCTTCAGAGCAGTCGAGATACAATATTATGCCACCTTTAACATATCTCCTTTGTGGAGATCCAATATCACCACCCTCCCCTAACCTCTGCCCCCATCCCAAATATATCTCACATTCTGGGCATCTGGGCAAGGCACAATGTTTAGCTGAAAGCCAGACTGACTTGAAACTTGAAGATTCTTTAACATGCTTTAAACAGCATAAATATGGGAACCTTATCCCATGTTTAATTTTTAGGGCCATAGCTTTTCCAATGCACCCAATACTTATATGATTGAAAGCAAAGAACCCAAGATGGTCCATACTGTATACTCTTCTGTATCAACTAGTACTGTATCAACTAGTGGATAGAGTGTGGCATCCATATTTCAGGGCAGAGGAGACAAGAGAAATATATAGTAGATCTTGAGGCATAAATTAAGGAGCTATAATCTATAAGGTAACTCTAGAGTTAGAGAAAGGTCCCAAAGTCGGATGGTATGATTTGCTGGTGGGTTGAATAACCTGCAAGTATAGGACACACACACTTACTTATTCCTTAGTATGTTCACATACATCCAGAAAGACTATAGTTTGTCATCTTGTGGTTTATGCTGAGCTTTTCTAGATTTCAGACCATGTTTAGGTTGTTGGGAATAAATTTTCTCTGCCAATCTGACAGTGTCGGGTGATGAAAGCAGAGATGTTTTTTGAGAGTTTATATAGTACAGAGTAGGCATATCATAGCTGGATTTAACAGTGGGGAAATCTTACACACTTTGATCCCCAGAATACACATGATAATAATGGTTTCAGATATTCCTGAATCACTTTATAAGTAAGAAAGCACATCCATACATACTACCCAACTTGCTCTTCACAAAAATTCAGGGAACTAGATATTATTATATCCTGATTTTCAGTGAGGAATTTGAGGTTTACAGGAATAATTTTTTCATATTTACCCATCTAGAAAGTGGTTGAGTTTGGTTTTAAAACCAAGTCCATCTAACAAATTAATCATTAAATCATTTAATAGCAATTTATTAAACATTATTTGTCAAGCCTTCTATTAGGCACTGGAGAGAGTGCTGCACAAGATGAATACATATTATTTCTTTAATTTAGGCTTTTTAAAAAGAAGTTTTAAGTTCACAGCAAAACTGAGGGAAATGTACAGAGATTTCACACATACTCCCTGTCCCCACCAATGCATAGCCTCCCCTATTATCAATATCCTCCAGGAGAGGTACTTTCTCACAACTGATAAACCTCCATTGATACGTCATTGTCACCCAAAGTTTATAGTTTACATTAGGGTTCACTCTTCGTGTTGTACATTCCATATGGTTTGGACAAATGTGTAATGGCGTGTGTTCATCATTATAGTATCACATAGAGTATTTTCATTGTCCTAAAAATCCTCTGTTCCCTGCTTTTTCATCCCTCCCCATAACCCTTGACAACCACTGATCTTTTTTAATGTCCACAGTTTCGCCTTTTCTAGAAGGTCATATTGTTGGAATCTTACAGTATGTAGCCTTTTCAGATTGGCTTCTTTCATTTAGTAATATAGATTTCAGGCTCTCTCATGTCTTCTAATGCCTTGGTAGCTCATTTCTCTTTTGTGCAGAATAATATTCCATTGTCTAGATATATTAGAACTTACCCAAAGGAAATAGAAAAATCTATTTTTGAAAAAGTCAAATATCAAGAAAAATTTTTTAAAGATCTTTTCATCTTTCCCTATCAGTGATATTTTGTTTCTGAAATGTTGGTAAGTTTCAGAAAAAGCTGTAAAACTTTTGTGGACAACTAAAAATTTTGGCCAAGCAGAAGAATTATAGCAGCATTTTTATAGTACTCTGAATCTTTTCTGAGGCTTACTAGAAATCTTGAAAATATGTGGTAATATACAGAAAACATAAAATTTTTGCAAAGATCTTTTGTAGATGTATAAATTAACATTTTCTTCTTCATATCACATAACGACCTGCAAAGAGACTAAGCTTTGCTTTATTTCTGTTTTGAAATCCTGAGAAGATGAGACAATTAAGTGAAATTCAGATGCACAGTGATTTTATTTCAACTGAATTGTTACCTGGCCTCTAAACCTCTCTAGGCTAGAGTCTATTATTTCCAAAGCCTGCTCTACTTTTAAGCAAATGTAATGTTGGTAATTCATTAGGACGGTTTTATTTTAGGTACCTGTTCTCACTGTTAAACCATTTTCTTAATAGCTAATTAGATGTCATGGAAAGTATTAATAAAAGAAAGATTTCATTTCTGTAAGGCTGTTGACATATCAGTTGCTCCCTCTGTTGAGTCATCAAGGTGTGGATGTAAATATTTAAGTGACTTAAAGAGTACAATGACTCTTTCCTTGTTATAGTATGACCATATGGAGCCAATTATATTTCCTATTTCCTCTGTTTTTAATAATGTGGTTGTTGATTTACTAGTCCACATTCTTCTCTGACCATTAATTTTTATAGGCTTTCATCTTTTGAATCACCCTCACGTGGTGTGTTAAGCAGCACTTTCTTGCCACCACATATTTTAAGCTTCTAAACAGAACACGAAATCGTGTTGTTCCCATGGAAACCTCAAACACTGCAGAACCACAGCTTTGAATCTGCAACTCCTATTGTATGTGGGTTCATGCCCTGTAACGGCATACTCTAATCTCCGATGCCCCTAACATGAAGATACAGTTAACCTGGATGCCATTAGAGTTAATTGTTTATCTTATTTTTTTTTTATTTGTTCCTTGGATTGGTTCTAACTGTTGTGGTAGAAAAGAGCTGGACTAGCCCATCACAATTAACCAGAACACAGATCCTTTATGAACATTATTAGCATCTGTTATGGAGAGGGGATTAGCAGCTGCTGAGGCTACTTCTATAATATTTACATGTTCATTCATTCAGCTATTATTTATTAACTGTATTGAGAGGTGCACTACTGTAGGGCCGGGAGTTACAGTTATGAACAAGACAAAAATCCCTGACTTCATTATGCTTATAATCTAGTGAGGTATGGAGTATGAAGATTAAAAAGAAAACATATATATGTATATACATGTACACATATATGCATGTATGCGGTAAGGGTTGTTATTTTAATTAAGGTCAGCAGAGAACGTTTCTCTACAGTAGAGGCATTTAGAGCAGAGATTTGACCCAAGTAGGTGCATGAGTAAGGCAAATATCTGAGTGAAGTTCATTCTCAGCAGAGGAAACTGCAAATGCAGATGCTCTGAAGTGGGAACAAGCTTGATACGGGTACCCTTGACATACAGCAAGAGTGCCAGCACCCTGGCACCTAATAAGCAAGCAGGGTATTAAGTGATGTGGAAGCAGAGATAAGGAAACAGATGGGGTTGGGGGAAAAGAACATACAATGTCTCATTACCCATACTAAGGACATCGAATTTTGAGTGTGAAAGGCTTTGAGCAGTAAAGTAATGTGATCTAATTTACAGTTTAAAAAAGACTGATTTGTGGTGAAGATAAGTAATTGCATCAAGGCTAGAGTGGAGGCTGGGATACCAGCTCAGATGCTATTGCAGTCATTTAGGTGACAGAAGATAGCATAGAAGAGTGTTGAACTTAGTGTATAATCTGAAAGACAGAATTTACTGAGGTTTTGAACACAGATCGTGTACAAAAGGGGTCAAAAGTGACTAGTATTGTCCTGAGTAAATATATCAATGATTAGTGCCACTTACTGAAATGTATAAAACAGAAGAAAGTGGTTTTGCAAAACTGGGATGGGGGGTGGTGGAGAGTTCTAATTTAATTATGTTAGGTTAGAGTTGTCCACTTAAACATCCAAATGCAGATTTTTGGTGGCTCCATATCCAAGTCTGGAATTTCAGAGAACTTTGTACAGGGGACATAAGCCATGATTCTGGGAGACACACATTTAAGGCAATCGTGTGCATGAAGGGTTGAAGCTAGAAATGATGATGTTGATTTCTAAGGATATCGCCCTCCTTATACAGTGACACACAACATTGAACTTCTTGCTCACATATCATTGGTCTATTGATGGTCAACCAGGCAGCTTTGCTTATCTTCACTGGGTTCATTCACATATCTGGGGGTTGGCCAGTTTTCAGCTGGAGCAACTGTGGTGACTCAGCCTCCTCCAGGTGTCTTTCATCCTCCAGCAGACTAACTGGAGCTGTTCTCACGGTGAGAGCAGAGCACAAGAGAAAGCAAGCCCAAAGAGCAAGCCTGTTGTAAGTCTCAGCTTATGTCAGACTTTTGACTGAGTGTCAAGGAGCAGGGTATGTTATGTTGCCCATAAGGAGAGGGCACTGCAAAAATATATGGAATTCAGTATGGCATGGCTATAGGGGGAGGTGAAGAATTTGGGCAAATGAGGCATTCTAAAGAACATATGTAGAACATGGCCTTATATAAAGTAAAAACCACTGCAAGAAATCTCTGCTTCCATTTCACTGATTCCATATTCATTTAGACTCGGTCTCTTTCTGAAAGTACAAAAAGCACAATTTTGAAAATTATGTAGTTCAATATGCAAATTCCAGCCCCACCTCTTGTATTTCTGGGATTACTTCAACTAAAAAAAAAGCTATTGTGATGTCTACTTTGTTAAGGTTGTTTTAAGGACTAAAAATAATATCCAAAGTTTCTAATGCATAGCAAGCACTTGATAAATTATAAGTGCTATGCCTATTATTAGAATACTAGTAATATTATGAAATATAGCAGTCAGCCAATGTGGTTTGTGGCCACAAGCATACAATTATGCAATTGTGATAAGATCGAATCTCCGAAGTTATTAATGTTCAAAATAAATCACCTTTTACTTCTACATGTAAAGTTACTCTATGGTAGTCATGAAGGCTTGAGTATCCAGATTTATCTTTTGCTTTAAAAAAAATCATCTTTCACATGTATATCCTTAAGGATTTGTCACTGTTTCAGTATAAAAGATTAATACTCTTAAAAATTATCTGTCTTTTTTGCTTTACATAAATAAAATTGGCTTGAAATTCAGATTGTATTAGGGGAAAGCATGAAGTGATATTTCTGTTCTAACCTCTGGTACCCACACCAACGTAGGACAGAACTGCGTAGGTTGGAGCAATACCTGATGATACTGGCATCAAGATTTAAGTGAATTGCTGCATTATTCTTCTGATCAACATGCTAACACAACATGACCTAAAAATTGATAACCCCCAACAAAATGGTTGACAGATACCTGAATCAAAGGGCAATGTAGTTAAGCTGAATCCTTTTGAAAACAAGTACAATTAAGTAAGTACAGATACATAACCAGGTTACCTATTCTCACCAGATAGGACTGTCCAGCTTGTCAGTTAGCTTTGGTCATACATACTTGTTACTATGAGTTCACGAGTTCATGAAAACTTTTCCCTTTTTTCCTTTTAGACTATGATCTCCAGGAAAGCAGTAGCTTTGTCTGTTTTGCTTACCCTTTGATCCTAAGTGCCTGTACTTTTTATGGACCTGGGATCATTGGAAAGTCCTAAATCTATATTTGTTAACATATTTGTTCAATAAATGTTTACATGGAGGATTTTTCCCACATGCTTTGTCTAGTTTCTCTAGGGTTAGTCTGGATTAAAATATTTGAGAAGTAAACAATACAACTCAAGTGTGGAACAATTTTTTTTAAATTGTTGCTTAATATTTTTGGAAATAATTTTACACACTCTACCCTGTGTATCTATTGTATACTTGCTGTGCTACTTTAGTGTTAAGCACTTCAGTGCTTCCCATTATTAATATGAAAAAGACCTGAGCCTGTAACACGACCATAAAAAGCTCTGCATGATCTGGCTCCTGCCAACCTCTGCCTCTTCCTCTTATATCCTTCTTCCCATCTCTCTCTGCACCCCAGCCACAATGGCTGTCTTTTAGTTTCTTGGATGGACAATGGTTGGTCCCTAAAAACTCACAGCCTTTCCCCTCTGCCTGGAATGCTACTGGGCCATGCCTAGTCATCTTTCAGATCTTATTTGGACCTTCCCAGACTAAATAATTCCCTAGTTAGCTACATTCACAGTGTTCAGCATTTTAATTCCTAGCCGTTATCACAATTAAATAATTATATCTTTATTTTTGTATGATTGTTTATATCTGTCCTGCTACTATACTGTAAGCTCCATGAGGATATGGACTATACATATTTAGTTCACTTCTGCACTTCTAAGACTCAGCATAGTGCCTGGTACAAACTCAATAAAAAGCTCTTGTCCTGTATACCAGCTTGACATCCATGTGATTTCTTTAATTTGAAAAATAATCAGGTGATTATAAAACATTGTAGAGGGCTTGGTAGAAAGAAATACATTAGAAGATACTCATGTGATTATTTAGAATGGCTTCCTCCTACTTCCAGTACATCTCTTATTGGCGTGTCAAAGTCCTTTTCTCTTTTTTATATCTTTCCAAAATCATCATTTTATCATTTAAAAAACAAACAAACAAGAAAAAATTGGCTTGAAGAATTATTAAGACAGAGATACTATATTTCTTTTCTTTTATCCACTTTCCAAATGAATACCCCAAGATACCCAGACTTGATTTATATATCTGGAACTATTTAGAGCTGGGACTAGTTACAAAATCTGACCATTGACATCCCCATTTGTTTTTAATGAGAAAAATTCTTGGGTCCTAGAAGCTAAAAGGCTTTTCATTATATACTTAAAGATGTCAGAAGATTTTTTATATGAAAACAAACAATTATAGAAGAACTGCATTTTAACATGTCTTGGGCTCAATGAGACTACATCTGACACCTTCCCCCAAATTACGTATTGTTAATGATATCTCCATACATCTGTTCTCTTCATGACCATTAAATTGATAATCTTGTGTATTTTTTTAATCTTACCCCAAAATAGTTCTATCAATTGATAATAAGATCAGTGATACAATTAGCTTACAGGGCATCAAATATTTCCAGGCTACATCCTTCATTCATTCCATTTTATTTAGCTCTAATTCTTGCTATGATTTTTTTTTCCATCCAGTGACCCTGCTAAGCCTGATCTCACAATGACAAACATGTAATTTTCCTGTGCAATTGTCAGCCTTCTTCTCCATCCAGCACTTTTGGAGCCCACACATCAATAAATAGAAGGCTTCTGGACTGAAATAACACTTAGCAATCTCTCCCTGAGGTAAATCTTCTTCCAGCTTCCTTTAAAACTATCCATGAGGGGGGCGTGGTGGCATAGTCAGTTAAGCATCTCTCTTTGGCTCAGGTCATGATACTGGAGTCCTAACCAGTCCCATGTGGGGCTCCCTGCTCACGGGGAGCCTGCTTTTCCCTCTCCTCCCAGTGCCTGCTCTCTCTTGCTACCTCTGTCTCTTTCTCTGTCTCTATCTCTCAAATAAATAAAATCTTAAGAAAAAGTAAAACTATCCGTGAATCACAGAAAAAGATAAAACAAAATACCAAAAGTTAATTCTGAGACAACCTATTGCCAGATTTGGAGGAATTTCCCTAAGGATAATATAAAGCTGGTGAGTTGATTTGTTATACACTATCAGTGACTACTTTGATTCATGCCATCGGAAACCTTCTATGGTCCAAGAAGATAGAAAAAAGTTTTCTCCCTAACTTATCTTTTAAGCCTTCAACAAAAAAACACACAACAAAATGCCTTGAGCTTCTACATCTGTCAGACACCATAAATAGTAAGGATACAACAGTAAAGAAGATTGTCATCATTCGTATCTTCATTGAGATTGCAGGCTGGCAGGGGACCCTGCAATTTTAAAGGAATATAAGAACAATGATACAAATTAAAAGGTGTTACAGGAATTTATCATGGGAATATCTAATTCACTGCAAATGGATTACAGGATAAAGTAACATTTAACTTGAGATATAAAGAATGAGTAGTTGCATAGGACAAATGAGAGGTAAATTATTTAAACAGAATGAGTGTTGATTTCATATTGAGATTTTCTCTTCAAATAGACTGGACTAGAAGTCCAATAAATTGTTTCCTAAATGTCACCAGGATCGCACATCTGCATATCATCCCAGATGAGATGTATCAATTTGACCAATGGGTTTGAAGGTCTGGAAAGAAGATGAAGCATGCTGCTTTTAAATTCCTTTCAAGGTTCAGTATGACTAGATTATGAAGGGTTAGATAGAAAGTTGTAGAATTTGAAATGGAAGAAATCAGGTATTATATCAGAAAGAATTTTGCTAAGGAGTTTGAACTTTATTGTAAGGCAATGGGGGGACAACTGGGGGTTGAAAGCAGGTAAGCGACATTGTTAGACTTCCCTTTTAGAATTATCAACATGGCTTTAGTGATAAGAATAAATGTGAGAAGGGCAAGAAAAGAGTAAGCATAAGCGGAAAGAGGCAATTATAAGCAATGATCTAAGGATGAGATAATGGTGTCTGGATGGTGAGGATGGAGAGATGTAGACAAGTGGGTGCTCATTTACTTAGGAGATGGAGTTGAGGAGCCTTAGCATTTGGTTGAATGTGGGATGAGAAAGGGAATGAAATGTGGCTTAGGTATCTGGATGTTTGATGTCACTCACTGACACAGTGAACAGATGAGAAAGAATAGGTAAAGATAAGCTTAGTTTTTGATATCTTAAGCTTGTGGTTCTTGTGTTTAATACAAGAAGACCTGAACAACAGGCAGTTGAATAAACCATGGACATAAATATGTGAATCATCAGCATAGGAAATAGGTGAGCTCTTGGAAATTGCTGAAACTACCCTGTAAAAGTACACAGAATGAGAAAAGAGGGACTAGAATAAAATTTGAGGGACACTGATATTTGTGGGATTTGCAGAAAAACAGAAGCTGGCAAAAGTAAGTGAGGAAGAAGGGCTGGTCTAGAAAAGAGAAATGAACAGCAGAGGACTTTATAAATCTACAGGTGAGAGAACAAGTGAAAGAGGGAGTGTGCACAGCATCAGTAAAGTCTAATCCCTGATTTCAGGGATCTATTATCTATCATTGATGAGGTGGTGGTTGATTTTTGAAGTGGCCAAAATGTTGAAAATCCATGAAAATAAAAGAACTAGTTCAAAAAGCGGGGATCAGGGTACTATAGATGGGAAATTATATGTTAGGAGGCATAGAGTTCTAAAGTAAAACACTTGTCAGTTTCAGGTATGACAGAGATATTTAGGTGAACATTCGCAAATAAACAGATTACCCATTTAGTGACTTAAAAAAAAAGCATTTGTAGGTGTTCTTATTTACATAGGGATCTATTTAAATGTTCTTTTTTGTAGTAGACATTTACTCTAATAGGTGTTTTAAAATTTAACACAGACATCCTTATTAAATACTTTGGGTCAAAATTGCCCTTGCATTTTAATTGTATAGGAATATGAAGTCTCATATTTATTTAGTGAAGACATTCCCTACCTTCAACAGCTTAGGGATGCAGATACATAAGGAAACAGAACACTGTAATATTCTGTGACATTTGTACTACAGAAGCACAAGTCAGGAGTGCCTAATCCAAAAACTTCAGAAAAATTCTGATTGAGAAAGGCTTCCTGAGAAAGATAGCACCTGACACGAGTCTTAAAGATAAGTAAAATTCATCCAGACAGAGAGAGGTAAAAAGTGCATCTTAGAATTCCAGAAAAAAAATCTTGGCCCTGATTTCCAGCGCCTCTGCATTCTACATTAGAATTGTAAGGTAACACTTGTAAGGTAACACTTATAAGTCAGGCTCCTTAACTTATACAACAGAAAGCCAATTTTGGTTCTTGCAAAACACATCAATCCTTTAACTGACAAATGAGACCATCTCCTTTTCAAGCCAGGAATTGATTGCAATGAAGCAGTTGCTAAAGTATCTCTGAAAACATTAATTTTTTTAGTCCAATGGATACATCATATATCCATCCCTCTAAACTAGATCTTCAGAAGGTGAGTTATATAAACCACATTATCACAGATCCCCCCAGAGATGTCACCCTTTTGATAGTGTGCTAGCATGAGAAAACTTATTAGAGCAGATGTATTATCTCTTGCAAGCCAGTTTCAGACACTGTCAACTTCATTACTTGATACTTCTTAAACAGGAACCCAACACCACTAGTTGTATTATTATTTCACTGCCAGAAAAATGGAATATCCAAATTAACTACAACTTCTTCTGCTTGTAAGTACATAATATCAACTCCATCTTCAATTCCTGACAATTTCACTTTTCCCTCCTCTCTGTCCCCACTCTCACTGCTCTAGATTGGATCTTAATCTTTTTCTCTCAGTCTATCTACTGAAATAGTCTCTTCACTGGGTCCTCTGCCAGTAGTCTAGCTCATTCAAATTCATCTTCCTTTCTACTACAGTGATATGTTTAAAATCAAATTCAGACAATGCCATCCTCCTCCTTAAAAGCTTTCAGTGGCTCCCCCTTACAGGATATAGTTCTAATTCATTACATGACAGAGGAAACAGTCTGTGAGCTGTCATTTTCTGTAGCTATCAGCTGCCCCCAAACTTACCCCCAACTAAGTCCTCCACTAGGCTCTGCAGCAATACTTGCTGTGGAATTTAAACACAAACACACACACATACGCACACACACACACACACGTACACATATGTGTATACACGCACCCTCCACAGAAACATAATCTATAGGATTAGGCTCAGGCACAAGAATTTCTTTAAAACTTTCCCTATTTCACAGTACTGGTTTCCTAACCAGTGTTCTAGTTACAGTGTGCTCATTCAAGGTCTTGGCACACACCTGGTTCATTCACACTTCTGAGTTACGGCGTTTGTTTCCTCTCAGCCTGGAATGCTACTCCTTAAATCACTCTTTCTTCACATGACAACTCCTCATCTTTAGAGAGTAAGAATAAGCATTATTCCCTAGAATAAGCATTTCTTCTTTATCCCCTATTCCCCATGTTGTCAGGTAGCCCTTTCTGTGAGCTCTCAAAGCATTCTATTTAGTTCTATATTATCGTTTCTGCCATTGCATTACTGTGATTAAAATGATCAGTCTTACCTATTAAATTATAAATTCTGCCAGTACAAGGATTACAGGTTTGTTTTCTTTTCTTACCTTTTAAAAGAAGATAAAATTAAAGGTGATTCTGCTCAAAGTGAATAATTAGAAGGGAAAAGTTTTTCCAATGGATTAACTTGAATTTAGGAAAAAAGTGAATATTTCTAGTCACTAAGTTTTCATTTATGCAGATGCATATATCACTGATGTGTACATATATATATATTTGTTATATGGCTATATGGTCATGTGTATATATGTATATGTATATGTATATGTATATATACATATATATACATAAATGGCTATATGATTATATTTGTGTGTGTATGTATATACTGTCACATGTATACATATACCACACACACACACACACACACACACTCAGTTGCTAACATGTAGAGTGCTTTTTACGTACCACACATTGTGATAAATGCATTGCACTATTATTTCACATTAGCCTCTTACCAATTTTATTAGGGTGATGTGTTATTAACCACCATTTCTCACATGGGGTTACTGAAGCTTTGAGAGGTTGAGAGATTTGCCTATGAGAAAACCTGGACCCATTTTTCCTGACTCCAAAGTCATTACAGAATACAAATGAATAGTTTCCCTGTATACATGTTTATTATATAACTGAAGAGACAAACACTAATTACATGTGAAGCTACTTCAGGTTGAAAGTTCCAATAAAGTTCACAATTTTTAGAATGCTAAATTAACGAAAAATGAGACAAATGTGTTTGGTCTTTATTTCACATTCCAGTGTTAAAATAACACAGAAATATATTGTCTTTTTAAAATAGTGAACAAAAATCATTAATTTTCTTCATTCCTATTTAAAGTTTTGCTTTTCATATGAATGAAACTTTCCTAAAGATGTTTGAATGTTACAAATAATACCATAATACTTGGGAGAACCCAAATATATGAAACAATTAATAACAGACTTAAAGGAACTCATGGATAACAATACAATGGTAGTAGGGGACTTGAATACCCCACTTACACCAATGGATAGATCATGTAAGCAGAAAGTCAACAAGGAAACAATGGCTTTGAATAACATACTGGACCAGAAGGACTTAACAGATATATTCAGAATATTTCATCGTAAAGCAGCAGAATACATTCTTTTCAAGTGCACATGGAACATTCTCCAGAATAGATCACATACTGGGTTACAAATCAGCCCTCAACAAGTACAAAAAATTGAGATCATACCATGCATATTTTCCAACAACAATGCCATGAAACTGAAGTCAATCACAAGAAAAAATTTAGAAAGACCACAAATACATGGAACTTAAAGAAAATCCGACTAAAGAATGGGTAGGTCAACCAGGAAATTAAGAAGAAATGAAAAAATGCATGGAAACAAATGATAATGAAAATATCATTGTCCAAAACCTTTAGGATGCAGTAAAAGTGGACTAAGAGGGAAGTATATAGCAATACAGGCCTACCTCAAGAGGCAAGAAAAATCTCGAATACATAACCTAACCTTACACCTAAAGGAGCTAGAAAAGAACAACAAATAAAGCCAAAAACCAGCAGAGGAAGGAGAACAATAAAGATCAGAGAAGAAATAAATGATACAGAAACAAACAAACATGAAACAGTAGAAGACCAATGAAACCAGAATCTGGTTCTTTGAAATAATTAATAAAACTGATAAACCACTATCCAGACTTATCAAAAAGAAAAGAGAAAGGACCCAAATAGATAAAATCACAAATGAGACAGGAGAGATCACAACCAACACCACAGAAATACAAACAATTATAAGAGAATATTATAAAAAAAAGTATATATGCCAACAAAATGGGCAATCTGGACAAATTTCTAGACACATAAAAACTACCAAAACTGAAACAGGAAGAAATAGAAAACTTAAATAGACAAATAACCAGCAAAGGAATCAGTAATCAAAAATCTCCCAACAAACAAAAGTCCAGGGCCAAATGGCTTCCTAGGGGAATTCTACCAAACATTTAAAGAAGAGTTGATACCTATTCTGCTCAAACTGTTTCCAAAAATAGAAATGGAAGGAAAACTTCCAAATTCATTCTATGAGGCCAGCATTACCTTGATTCCAAAACTAGTCAAAGACCCTACTAAAAAGGAGAATTATAGGCCAATATCCCTCATGAACACAGATGTAAAAATTCTCAACAAAATACTAGCAAATTGAATCCAACCATATATTAAAAGAGTCATTCACCACGATCAAGTGGGATTTATTCCTAGGCTGCAAGGGTGGTTCAATATTCACATATCAATCAACATGATACACCACATACACCACATTAATTAAAAAAATAAAAGGATAGGAACCATATGTTCCCTCAATAGATGCAGAAAAAGCATTTGACAAAGTACAGCATCCATTCTTGATAAAAACCCTCAACAAAGTAGGAATAGAGGGAACATACCTCATAATCATAAAGGCTATGTACAAAAGATGCACAGCTAATATCATCCTCAATGGTGAAAAATTGAGAGCTTTTCCTCTATGGTCAGGAACAAAAACAGGGATGTCCACTCTCACCATTGTTATTTAACTAAGTACTGGAAGTCCTAGCTTTAGCAATCAGACAACAAAAATAAATAAAAGGCATCCAAATCAGCAAGGAAGAAGTCAAACTTTCACTATTTACAGATGATATGATACTCTATGTAGAAAACCTGAAAGACTCCACCAAAAAAATTGCTAGAACTGATACATGACTTCAGCAAAGTGGCAGGATAAAGAATCAATGTACAGAAATCTGTGGCATTTCTATACACCAATAATGAAGCAGCAGAAAGAGAAATCAAGGAATCAATCCCATTTATAATTGCACCAAAAACCATAAGATACCCGGGAATAAACCTAACAAAAGAGGTAAAAGATCTATACTCTCTCTGAACACTATAAAACACTTATGGAAGAAACTGAAGAAGTGGAAAAACATTCCATGTTTATGGATTGGAAGAACAAATATTGTTAAAATGTGTATACTTCCTAAAGCAATCTACACATTTAATGCAATCCTTATCGAATTACCACCAGCATTTTTCACAGAGCTAGAATAAACAATCCTCAAATTTGTAAAAGAAGCCAAATAGCCAAACCAATCTTAAAAAAGAAAAGCAAAGCTGGAAGCATCACAATTCCAGACTTTAAGCTATATTACAAAGCTATAGTCACCAAGACAGTATGGTACTGACACAAAAACAGACACAGAGATTAATGGAACACAATAGAAAACCCAGAAATGGACACACAACTATGTGGTCAACTCATTTTTGACAAGCAGGAAAGAATACCCGAAGGAAAAAAGACAGTCTCTTCAAGAAATGGTGCTGGGAAAATTGGACAGCCACATGAAGAATGAAACTGGACTATTCCCTTACACCATACACAAAGATAAACTCAAAATGGATGAAAGACCTAAATGTGAGATAGGAATCCTTCAAAATCCTAGAGGAGAACACAGGCAGCAACCTCTTCAACATTGGATAAAGAAACTTTTTGCAAAACACATCTCTAAAAGCAAGGGAAACAAAAGCAAAAATGAACTATTGGGACTTCATCAAGATAAAAAGCGTCTGCACAGCAAAGGAAACAATCAACAAAACTAAAAGGCAACCTATGGAATGGAAGAGGATATTTGCAAATGACATTACAGATAAAGGGCTGGTATCCATGATCTATAAAGAACTTCTCAAACTCAACATCCAAAAAACAAAGAATCCAGTCAGGAAATGGGCAGAAGACATGAACAGACACTTCTCCAAAGAAGACATCCAAATGGCCAACAGACCATGAAAAATATGTTCCATATCAGTTGCCATCAGGGAAATACAAATCAAAACCACAATGGGGTACCACCTTACACCAGTCAGAATGCCTAAAATTAACAGGACAGGGAACAACAAATGTTGGCAAGGATGTGGAGAAAAGGGAACCCTCTTACACTGTTGGTGGGAATGCAAGTTGGTACAGCCACCCTGGAAAACAGTATGGAGGTTCCTCAAGAAGTTAAAAATAGAGACACCCTACAACATAGCAATTGCACTACTGAGTATTTACCCCAAATATACAAATTTAATGATCCGAAGGGGCACATGCACCCCAATGTTTATAACAGCAATGTGCACAATAGCCAAACTGTGAACGAACTGAGGTGTCCTTTAACAGAAGAGTGGATAAAGAAGATGTGGTTGATATATCCAATGGAATATTACTTCAGCCATCAGAAAGGATGAATATCTACCATTCACATCAACATGGATGGAACTGGAGGGTATTGTGCTAGTGAAATAAGTCAATCAGAGAAACACAATTATCATATGGTTTTACTCATATATGGAACATAAGAAATCATGCAGAGGACCATAGGAGAAGGCAGGGAAAACTGAATGGGAAGAAATCAGAGAGGGAGACAAATCATATGAGACTCTTGACTCCGGGAAACAAGCTGAGCATTGCAGAAAGGGAGGTGGGTGGGAGGATGGGGTAACTGGGTGATGGGAATTAAAGAGGGCACGTGATATGATGAGCACTGGGTGTTATATTCAACTAATGAATCATTGAACATTATATCAAAAACTAATGATGTACTATACCTTGGGTAATTGAATTTAAATTAAAAAAAAGAAAATAACTACATTTTCCAAAGCAAAAAATGCAATAAGTAAAGCATTATTGTTTTCAGTTTTGTAAATCTCTGTAATGTATGGCTTAAGAGATATATAATAGATATAATAGGGGCACCTGGGTGGTTCAGTCGGTTAAGAGTGGGACTTTTGGTTTTGACTTAGGTCATTATCTTGGGGTCATGGGAACAAGCCCTGGGTTGGGTTCTGCACTCAGGCAAATACCCAAGCCTATATAATCATGGTTTGTCTGTTACACATTTTTAAAATAAAAGTGGTGTTCTATGGCAAAAGCATCTGGTTTAGCTAGCAATTCAAACAACTACACAAATGCTTTTCATCTAGACAATCATCAAACTTCATTATACAGCAGAAGTGATATTTTGCACACTCCCCATTTTGTCATAGAGAATATAAAAAAGGCAGAAATCTAGTAAAGTTATTAATTTTCTGTTTCATCAAAGATATTCTTAAGTAAAATTCACAATTTTTTATTGTATTTGATGCTGAAGAATACAATAACTAATACACTTTAGTGCCACTACCTTTATTTGAACTAAGGCAATGGTAATTGTATCCACCATTGCTTTTGTACCATCAATGCAAATGTCAATACAGTTAAAAAGGCAAATAAAATCTTAGCATTATGATGAAAATAATTTTTCTTTTGTGGATTACCCTGAAAGGATTTCAGGGACCCTCAGGGATTAATGAAATCATGAAAACAAGTTCTCTTTTTTCATAGAATTGCTAGAAGAATGCAAATCTAATTTCAATGTTTGCTACCTTGTGTAGAAGTTCCTGAAAAAGTTGACTTTTCTAATTTCAGAGCCAAAGTATGTGATCATCATGGATTTTTGCATAAGGCAAAGAAAAATGTTGTTAATGCCCTGTTATTCCAGTTAAGCTCAAATCTTTAAGCAATCATCAGCAACTTCTGTGTTCTCCAAAAATAGATCCGATACATCCATATACTGTCATTCAACTCCTCTTCTAGTCACTTAGACCAAACCACAGCATCAATCTCTTGAGTTGTTATGTTTGTTTCCTAAATATTTTCTCTGTTCACACATTTATTCATATAAAGTATATTGCCCATAGTAGGCAGAATGATTCTTAAATATTAATCAGATCTAAAAATCCCCCTTCTGAAAACCCTTTAGTGGCTTTCATTGCCAATGGAATAAAATCCAAGTTGTTCATCATAGCCTACATAATTTGAGATTTGCCTCATTCTGACCCCATCATGTACCAATCTTGCCCTCACTCACTATTCACCAGCCAACTTACTGGTCTTTCTCTTTCTCAAATCAATTCCCTATAATCTAGAAAAGCGTTTAGGAAATACAAGATGCCCAGTAACTGGTTGAATGTTATTGTGCAGAATTTTGCAAAAACAATCTTAATGCAATATAACCTCATATTAGTAGTCTTGGGGTCTGGAACCAAGAACAGTGGCAAATATGCTTGATTAAAAAAAAAAAAGTGTGCTGTGCATACCCATGATGTCACTTATAGATGGTACCACCAATATTAAACTACCATGTTTGGGCTATTTAGATACTTAAAATTTAAAACTTCTTTACTGTATATACCAATGAAAACCTAAAATCTCTAAAACTTCCCTCTAAAAGAAAGCAAATGTAAAATATTTCAAATATAATTTCAGGGACTTTATAGACCTTATAGCCTACGCATGGACTACAGACAAAGTCTGTGGACTTCAGTAAGTCCAAAAGCTACACAGTTACACAGCAATTGGGAGCCCAATTGTACAATAGTAAAACTATTCCTGAATGTCTTGGAACTTAAGTAGATTACAAATACCTCAATTAAAAACGACAGAGAAATTTCAGACCTGATCAGAGATTATCAAATGTTAAAGTTGGGAGATTATATTCCTATCCAAACCTTTCATTCTCAACACAAGAAATAAGGAAAAGACTACAGTTTTTAAGTGATTTACTGCCAGGCACACAGCTTGTTAGTGGCAGAGCTATGACAAGGTTCTAAATCCTTTGATGACCACAGCTTTTGCTTTACCATTGCATGAGGCTCTGTTTGTATTGGGGAGTTTTGATGGAAAATGATGCAAAATTGGGACCTGGAATTACTGGTACAATTACAATATATTATCTACTGATGACTTGGTCTCAGATGGACTCCACTTGCATAATTTCTCTACATCTTTGCCCCAAACCTATCAGGAGTCACAAAATAATTTTATATTTATAACATTTATATGTTATATATATAGTATATATGTATATATATTTATATATGTATATAACATTTATATGTATATATACAGTGTATATATATATACTGTTTCTATATTATATATAAAATATATATGTATATATGATACCACAGAGTCTACAGAAATACTAAAAAGGTCTAGAAAAATTACATGTCTACATATAGACTACCACAACATGTCTCAAATATAAGTCCTTAAGATTCTATATGCATGTGTATGTACACACAAACACACACATCCCAAATTACAAAGAGAAGCCATGAGTCTAACACTTTACTTCACACTTTCACCCTTGATATTGCAAAATTACAAAACTCTCTCTCATTGGGATGCATAAAAATGAGGAAAAAGTAGAAGAAAGATATTTCTATCAACTACATTATTATATGGAGAAGAATTTCAGGCATCCTGATACCAATTGTAGATACATAGCATTCAAGGACACTTATGATGGAGAAAGTATTTATTACATGTCTATATTATTAGAGGTGCTTTCTTTTTGAACATAATGACCAAAGTAAATTTTTCTTTTGCTTTTCAGATAACATTTTAAGGACTAATTCAAATGGACTTTTGGGGTAATAATCAAAATAAGTGAAATAATTCAAATTAGTAAAATAATCATTAGACAAGCAATGTTTATATTAGCTGCTTGATTATTATTCCAAAGCATCTTTGAAAAATCAGTATTTGATAATGACATAGGGTAATAGTATTTTCCTAAGTCTATAGTTTACAAAATGCCTTTATCATCAGCATCTTCTCATTTGACCCTCACAACCATCCTATGTGATAGGTGGTAGTTATTTGTTCCTACTTTAAAGATATACAAAAATTGTTATCGTTGAGTGATTATGTATCAGGAGAATGTTACAAAAAGGTACAATGACTATTGCTAAAACAGTGAGGCTAGTAAAATGTCAAAAGGGAAATGTATAAACGCTAAATATACAGCATAAGTCTATCTTTTTTACACATAAAAGGCAGTAATTGAAAAGTATTAAATGCCTAGGACTCTGCCATTTCAGGACCTGGTTTCTTCCTTTTTCCTCACATGTACTTAGCCAAGGCAGTTTGTTACTTTGGATTTGGGTAGGTACATGAGAGAGGCAGATTGATAGCAGGGAAGCTATCATGAGGCTATAATTATATTTCTCCCAACCCTTCCTCCATATGATTACCTTCCATCTTTGAAGAAAAAAAAATTTCCCTTTTACTAGTACTCTCACTTTAACAAAGAAATAAAGAAAAGTAAGATACTATCAGCTTCTCAGCTTCTGACCTTAAAAGTCAGGCTAGACAATTTCCAAGGAACCATTTTGGGAAATATCAATTCAATTAATTGCCTTTAGTAGAAGTTACACGGTTTAAATTTCAGCCAATACTTGATATATCATGCTGTAATTTGAGACTATTTTAAAAACAACAATAACAACAAATTATGGATTATAATGTACTTTTGGGATTTAGATAATTTCCATTTCAAGAATTCACTATCTCCCATATGAAGACCTCCTTTTTATTAAAAATAAATATCTTTTTGGATAACTTTAGAAATTTTTCCAATGACCCTAATGATATTCTAGATTATATAATATAAAGTAAAATAATGCTCCCTTACAGTACCAATTAAAGCAAATTACTAAATTTATTTAAAATATACTGAACAAAAAGTAACATTATATAACCATTATAAAAATCCTTTATTTTTTTATATTAGAAGTAAATTACATAATTATTCTTGGTTAGGTTCACAAAGTACCATTTACTAAAAATGAATACTTTATTTACAGAAATTACATTTATTGACAGAATATTCCTGGCTCTAAAGTTAGTTTGGATTTTATTCTAAGTACAATGTGACGTCACTTGGGACATTTAAACAGAAAAGAGATATAATCTGATTTCCACTTTGAAAGATCATTCGAATTGATGCTGATGTGTGGAGGATGGATTATGGAAGAAGAGTGGCAGGCAAGGAAAAAAAAAAACAGATGAGTGGATCAGCCTCAATTTGAACAACTTAAAATTGACACTTGGTCTAAATGATTGGGAGACAACAGTGAGTGTCTCGGAATGTGGCAAACTGCTAAATTTAAAGACATGGCATTTAATCAGCTCCAGCCAGCTGTCTTATAGGAATATAGATCTTATCTCTAGTGTTGTCAGATTTTTTTAATTTAAAGAAAAAGATATAAAATCTTGTGATTGTTAAATGTTGGCAACCAATTAAAAATTTTTTTTTTTTTAAAAAAACCACTTAGGGCTAAATAGAACATGCCTCTAGGTTTGCAACCTTAAGTTTGAATTAACATTTTGCCCCCTTTGGTTTAAACTAAAAATGATTGAAACCAATTTTTTGGATTTTTTTTTCAGTGAGTTTTGTTCTGCTACGAGGGTGTACATTGTTTCAGATTACCATTGTTCTTTGTGTTCTGTATTATCTGCTTCTCATACTGTATAGAATGTTATGTACAGGATCATCCTCCCACCCAATGCTGGATGGACAACAGTCAGAGAGAGAGATATGCAACAGAATCTAGAGAACTCTCCATTTTTATTATTTTCCTTTCCCTCCTACCAGGTTGGGGTGTTAGACATTAGAGTTTACAAACCAATAATTTATACATATCAATAAACTATAAAGAGCTCATAAGTATGTTTATACTGGATTTCTATTCAAAACCAATCAACTCTTTGTGTCTTTGCTATTGGAAGAGAAGTCCAGAAAATAAGTGGCCAGCTAAGACTTAGGGAAGTTACATTAGAAGACTGAAGCAACATTGATTTTATTTTTATTTTATGTAAACCAGAGCCAAAGATCTCAATCTTCTAAAAAACATGACAGTGTAGGACTAATTTATGAATTATTTACAAACTGAGGTAAGCTGTGCCTCATATATGTCTGTGTGTGAGTGCCTAACATAGTACTTGATCTGATGCTTTAGGTGCTCAAAAATGTGTACTGACTAAATTATATCTCCCAAATAATTCAACTGCTAGCTGATGTTGATCAAATTTCTTTCAATGATAAATTTCTACTTTTGAGATAAATATTTCTTTTTTTTATCACAATCTCCTTTACATCTATTTTATCAGACTAAGAACATGAAGTCACACTTGGTCCTCCCATTCTATCTCATATCCCATTTCTAGGAAATAAAACCCGATCAGCATTAATATCTACATATTTACATTGAATCTGCTTCTCTTCATCCTCTGTCCCAGTTATCAGGCTAATCCTAGCCATCTGATCTTGCCTAGGATACCACATTAGATTACCATTTGGTCTCCCTGATTCCACTTTTCCTACAATCTATTTCTATACAGAACTTAGAATGATCTATTTAAAATAGAAACCAGATCATGCCATTCTCTTGCTTAAAACACAAGCAATGGTTTCACATCAAACACTGAACAAACTTCAAATTCATTAATATTGTCCCCAAGGTTTTATGTAAGTCCTTACCTAATTCTCTGACCTAATTCTAATTTCTTGATCAAAAGAGTCTGGCAATAAGCCACCTTCTTGTTTCTCAAATATGCCAGGCTCACTCCTGGCTCTGAACTCAGCATTTGCTCTTCTCTTGCCCAGACTACTCTTCCTTAAGACATTTTTATGTCTCATTCCACTTCATTCGAATGGTTGCTCAGACAGTACTACTTCCAAGGAGCCTTTCTTGACTCTCCATCTGGTCATCTACACCAATTGCTCCCATCACTTTGTTTCTTTCTTGATACAACTCATAATCAAATACAATATTTTTTTGTTTATGTATTGGTTATCATTCTCCCAACTAGAACGCAAGCAAATTGTATATATCAGGATTTCATGTATCTTGATCCCTGAGGTGCCTGGTATGGAGGAGATTCTGATCAATATATATTGAACTTAATTGATTTAATTGCAGTGGTCTTGGGTAAGATTCAAAACTAAACTCAAAATTTTTTAGTAGTCGACAGTATTTGTTAAGCATCTACCATAGTGGAAATTTAGAATGACAATTTTGAAAAAAAATAAAAAGAAATATAAAATCCAGTACAATCCTCATGTCCTTATAATTCCATCACCATTTCTACATATCATAAGACACTCAGTCTTATAAAGTAGGCAAAAATAGAATAGGCAAGGGCAAACAGGTATAATTACTCATAAGACCAAAAAAAAGGAAGAAAAATAGTTTTACTTAAGCTTCTTTGGCATTAGAGGCAGAATATTTCTTTACACCATAAAGGAGGATAATTCTCTGTTCAACAATTTAGAAATCTTCTTAAAAAATAGTTTTCATTAAGAGATCAATTCTTTTCATTTGTCTTTCAGATGAGTAATATAATAAAATTTTCTTGTTTTCCTTCCTCAAAAATCAATCCTGGTATTTTTTCTATTGTAAGTAACTGTGCTGTGAATATTTAGCTGCCAACCCATGAGGCAGCTGTGATTAGGATCAAATAACTGAATGTAGGTAATGACTTCCTACTAATTCTCTAGTTGCCTATCAGAAATGCTTACTTTGGTTCAAAGCTACGTTTTCATTATCAGTCTTTTGTTTCTGTCCCTGATGCGAGATAGTTTTAGGTTATTAGTCTAAGGAGATCACTTACATTGCTTTTAACTCAAACAAAAATTTTTAACTCCCACTCTTGTTCTCTGCATACTGCCCACATTTCTTCAAGTCAAGTTGGTTAGAAATAGCCATAAGCTCAAACCAAGAAACAGACTCTTAACTATAGAGAACAAACTGATGGTTACCAGAGGGGAGGAACATGGGGCGATGGGTAAAATAGATGATGGTGATTAAGGACTGCACTTGTGATGAGCACTGGGTGTTGTACGGAAGTGTTGAATCACTCTATCGTTCACCTGAAACTAGTATAACACTGTATGTTAACTGGAATTTAAATAAAAACTCAAAAAAAAATTAAAAAAAGAAATAGCCAAAAGCCTTCCAAAAGCACTAAAACAAATCTTTCCAGAATGTATTTTCTATCGAAGACTGTTATTTATTAATAATTTAAAATCTTAATAAAACAGCTTTAATACTTCTATGTAACATTTTCCTCCAGCTTAGAAATACGGTTTTTGTAGAAGTGTCAAAGAAATATTATCAGAGAGATTATTTTAAATAAAAAGTGTATCTGGATTTTTCCTTAGAAAACTGCTTAGAAATTAATTATTAGGCTAACTGATAGAAGAAGAGACAGAGATAGAAGAGGAAGAGAAGGAGGAGGAAAGGAGAGAACACTAATGCTTCAAATTATGTTTAATTTTGATGCTACTCTCTGAATATGCCGCCTAATATATTTCCATCTCACTTTTTCAAACACTTCCATGTCAAAAATTCTTTTTTTTTTTTTCTCATCGAGATGTCAATTCTATAACTCTTTCACTATAACGCATCTCGTGTCTTTTTTTCCCTACTTACCTGCCATGGTCCAAAATATCACATGTTTACTTGCTTTTTGCTTCCTCCATTGTGAAAGCATGTGGGAAAAGACCCAAACTAAGTTTAAACCCAATTATTTACTTACTACTTACCTACACTATAGCACATTAAACATTATTGAAAAAATTTTCACATCTTCTGCTGACAATTGCAGTTTAAATTCCTGTTCCCAAAATTCAATGAAAGATACCACATTTGCTTAATCTTCTCATTCTCCACAAGAAATACTTATACTTCCTTATGCTAAAACCCTTTCCCTCCTTCATCCTTTCAGTTTATCCCCTAGCCTAATATTTAACTATATTAGAAATAGTTTTGTTAAATATTATTAGATAGTGTCAATCAGAAAATTTCTCACCTTTCTATCAGCAAATCTATCAGCCAATTTGAGTCTGAATCCATACTTTTGTCCTTCCTTCCTACAAAGTGGAAGAAGTATTTGCTTCTCTTAAAGGCCAGCCCCTCCCTTTTTCAGTGCATTCAATATTCATTGCCATTTTAGCCACTCTGGTGTCCCTGCAATTACTACTCCCTCCTTAAGTCTCAACTTTTTTTTTCCTCTACTGACTTATGCATATGTGCATAAAAACATGATTTAATAGCTCATATCTTAAAAAAAAAAACAACTACACTCTCACTTCCCGCTATAACTTGATTTGTCTGAACCTTGTCATATTAAAATGCTCTAAAGTGTTGCCTGGGGTCACTGTTTCCACTTACTCAACATTTTTTTTCAATCCAAGTAGACTCTCATACTCAACTATTTTATAGAAGTCATGACTGAACTTCTTGCTGAAAATAATGGCCAATTTATCATTCTCAGTAATATTCAGCACAGTTGAACACTCTGATATCATGAAACATTGTTTTTTCCTTTTTTACATAATCAATTCATTAAGATATAACCCATATACCATCTAATTCACCCTTTTATTTTTTTATAATAACTTTTATTATGTTATGTTAGTCACCATACAGTACATCCCTAGTTTTTGATGTAAAGTTCCATGATTCATTACTTGCATATAACACCCAGTGCACCATGCAATACATGCCCTCCTTAATTCACCCTTTTAAAGTATACAGTTCAATAGTTTTTAGTATTTCCCCAGAGTTGTGCAAACATCACCACAATCAATTTTAGAAGAGTTTCACAACCCCCAAAAGAAATCCCATACCCAATCACTCTTCATTCTCCACCTCCCTCTCCTTACCCTTCCCCACTCCCCACTGCCCCCCACCAGTTAGGCAACCATTCTCTAATCTACTTTCTATCTCCATCAATCTGACTATCCTGGCTATTTCATATAAATGGAATCATACAATATGTAGTTTTTGTGACTGGCTTCTTAGCATAGTGTTTTCAAGGTTCATCTATGTTATAGGATGTACCAGTATTTCATTCCTTTTTATTGATAAATATATTCCATTGTGTAGATATAACACATTTATTAATCCATTTATCAATTGGTAGACATTTGGGTTGTTTCCAGTTTGGGACTATTCTGAGGAATACTACTTTACAACACACTAAGTATGGCTCTTGCCACACTTAAATTTATCTCTATACAGAAGGAACTAAAAGGTTTTTAACACTTAGATTCTATCATATTCAAACAGGAAGTGATTTTGTATCGTACTTAGTGTTTATTGGATTCTTAAACAAGGAAATGGAGAATGTGTAATGGATGTGGAAACTGACTGATGTATTCAGAAGCATGAAGATAGTAAAATCCTGAAGCTATTTTGGTAACATTAGAGAAAGTGGAAATGTTAGTTTGTTTATAGTATTGGATTGTGTCTATTTGGGGGACAGACTGGGGAGAATGTGATTATTTTTCAGTCTGTGTCATCCTATACCTCTCTTTTCCCTAGGGTGGTCAAAGTACCGATGCCACATCTTGAAATAAGCTATTCACCATGCTTCTCTGCAGTATGAGTTTGTAAGTTATTAGATCATGCACCACACTAAAGAAGTTATAGAATTGCATAAAGAATAAAATAAATGACTCAGTTCGTCAATATGAATAAGTCACTAGCCACGTGGGCTGCAGTTGACTTACCTGGGAAACCAGGCGGCTGGATCAGGTAATCTCTGGAGCCACTTCCAGCTCTAAATTTATGAGCTGTCTTTAGTGATGTGTAATTAGCCTAAAAACCAAGTTATATAAGAACCTTACTGGAAGTATTTGACTTCTACTGCCAGGAAATCTTTGGCACTTTAAATGCAACTATTTTTTGGTACTTAGGAAAGCTGCCAGAGAGTGAATAAACATTAAGTTTGGAAACTTTCTGTTTATTACCAGAGTAAATACAATAAAAGCAGAAGTGACTTTTATCTTTCATACCAAGTAATTAACAAATTAATTAACTTTTTCTCATAGTAATTAACTAATTAACTAACTTTGCCTCATATAAAGTGATAATCTTATAGACAAATGATCTGTTCAGCTGCTGTACAGTTTTGATAGCGTTTCAGGATAGATGTTCCCACCACAGCAAATCTGTGCTAATCAAGTGAAGATTCAAAAACAGAGGAGCTGAGTTGACACCAGATACTCAGTTCACATAATAATCACTGGCTTTCAGCACCAAGTTTTCAAGGTCAATCTAACTTTAGTGAAGGGAGAAAAACAGAAGGAGCATTATGCTACAAGACCTACAGAAAAGTGGGAAAAGCAAATTGAAGAAAATCTGTTGACACAGGGACAATTGTCCTCAATCATTTGCATGCATATCAGTATATGAGAGAAAATAGATACATATCAGTGATTTTGAGTAGAGCATGTAAAAAAAACTATTATTTGTAAAGCACAAATCCAAATAATTTTGATTGCAGTTATTGCCATGTGTTAGTCACTTTCATTCTTAGAGGCCAGTATCTTTGCAGGTCTTAGCATGTTCATGTCTGTAAACATCCAATATGAAAATAATGGATCTCTGGGTGTAGAGCTATGGAGTGCTGATACACAAAGTGAGGCATAGAAGTGTTTTATACCTTTGACTAGCACTGCTAATGAGAAAGGAAAGTGCTTCCTACCAGCTGCAATTGTTCAGAGCTGCAAATTGTTATGCCACACTGAATTTTGCAGATTTCTGGAAGGCAGTGGAATAAATATTTTTGTGTGACAATTTCATGCTGAAAGGAATAATTTTCCTTTCTCCCCTTATTTGCTTTTTATAAATCTATTGAGATATAAAGTATTATATACTACTGATATTTAAAGTGCACAATTTGATAAGTTTTTTTAAAAATATTTTTTATTATATTATGTTAGTCACCAAACAGTACATCCCTGGTTTTTGATGTAAAGTTCGATGATTCATTAGTTGCATATAACACCCAGTGCACCATGCAATACATGCCCTCCCTACCACCCATAAGTTTTGATATATGTATAAGCTATCATCATAACCGAGATAATGAACATTATCACCTTCAAAAGTTTCTGAGGCTACCTTTGTAATCCATTCTTTCCTCCATCTCCATCCTTAGGCAACCACTATTAATTGGGGATGAATAATTCTTCTATTTAGAAAATAAAAAAATATTTTCTGTCACTGTGGATTAGTTTTATTTTCTAGAATTTTACATAAATGGCATCATACATTTTGTATTCTTTTTGCCTGGCTTCTTTCACTTATGAAAATGATTTTGAGATTTATCCACACTGATATGTGCATTGAATAGTTCCTTGTTTCTTTTTTTTTTATTGTAGTGTTCTATTTCATAAATGTACCAGTTTGTTTCTCCTGTTAATGGATATTTGGGTTGTGTCTAGTTTTTTTGGCTTTTATAAATAAAGCTGCTGTGAACATTTACATATAAGTCTTTGTTGATGCATACACATTCATTTCTCATAGGTAAACACCCAGGAGTGGAATAACAGAGTCATCAGGTGAAATGTATGTTTAACTTTAGGAAACTGTTAAACTGTTACCCAGACTGGCTCTGTCCCATTTTGCATTCCATCTGTGAAAGTGACAGTTGTCCTGCATCCTTACTAAACTCAGTACTGTTGGATTTTATTATTATTTGAACAATCCTAATAGTTATGTAGTCATATTTCATCATAGTTTTGGTTTGCATAGCCTTAAGATTCATTATGCTAAGCATCTTTTCATATGTTTAGCAATCATTTACATATATCCTTTTGTAAAATGTCTATTCAAATCTTCTCTCCATTTTTTTCTTGGGTTGCCTTTTTATTTGAGTTACAAGAGTTCTTTATATTTCTGGATAAATTATTTTCTCTGATATATGCTTTACAGATACTTCCTCTAGTTTGTGGTGCTTATCCTGGATCAAAAGTATTTTAATTTGTTGAAAACCAATTCTTCAGTTTCTTTTCTTTCTTTCTTTCTTTTTTTTTACATTACATACATTTATTATTGCAGTTTCTGTGGGTTGCGAGTCCAGGAATGGCTTAGCTGGTTCCTCTACTCAAGGCATCAGCCAGGCTGAGTTCTCATGTGGGAGTATGGCCGAAGAAGAATCCACACTTGCAAGCTCAAGTTTTTGGCATTTGTAGAATTCATTTCCTTGACTGAGGATGTTGGGTTCTTACTGGCTGTTGGCGGAGGCCACCTGTGGTTTCTAGAAGCTGAGCAGTTCCTTATCACGTGGGATTACCCTGTATGACCATTTACTTCATCAAGCCAGAGGAGAGTCTACAGATATTTGCACACCTATGTTCACTGTACCATTATTCATAAGAGCCAGAAAGTGGAAGCCACCTAAATGACAATCAATGTGGCATATACAATTGCACTCATAGTGGAATTCAATTCAGTTTCTTTTCTTTCATGATGTGTATTTTATTTTCTAAATAGAAAAATTATCCATCCCCAAATTGCAAACATTTATCTCTGTTTTCCTTTAGGTTTAGAGTTCTGTATTTTACTTTCAGATATATGGTTCACTTTGACTTAATATTTGTAGATGACATAAGGTAAGGACTTAAGCTCATTTTTTTTTTTCTTATAGAGATGCTATTGATATAGCACCATATATTGAGAAAGTTTTCCTTTTTCCATTGAATTATCTTAGCCCCTTTGCTGAATATCAATTAAACATAAATACGTGACTCTACTTCTAGAGTATCCTGCTCTGTTGATTTATAGATCTATCTTTTCACTAGTAACTCCCTTGATTCCTATAGCTTTATTGTAAACTCAATGTTGTTCTTATCTTTTTAATTGCTTTGGTTATTCTAGTTCGTTTGCATTTCCATACGCATTTTAAAATGAGCCTGTACAGAACTGGAATTGCATTTAATCTGTAGGTCAGTTAAAACAGAATTGTAATCTTAACAACATTGAGTTTTCTAGTCCGTTAACATGGTATCTCTGTTCATTTATTTGAGTTTCTTTAGCCTTAATCACCAATGTTTATAGTTTCAGAGTAGAAGTCTTGGATGTTCTTGTTACATTTATTCATAATTATTTTAAAATTTTGATGCTTTTATAAATGGATATTTTGAAATTTCATTTTTCAATTTTTGCTACTGTCTTTAAGGATCCAATTGACTTTTCATATTAGCATTATATCTTATAAACTTGCTAAACTAATTGATTAGTTTTGTAGATTCCATGGGTTTTCTAACTAAACAATCATATCATTGGTAAATTGGACAGATATTTCTGCTTTTTATTTTTCTTCCTGGCATGATTGCAAAGGTTTGTACCTCCCCCACTACAATGTTGAATAGAAGTGGTGAAGTTGGACATCTTTGATTTATTTGTGATTTCAGGAAGAAAATTTGCAGTATTTCATTATTATATATATTAGGAGGTTTGAGATAACAAATTTAAGTTTTTAATAGACATAGTGGTATTCAGCTTTTGTTTCTTCTTGCATGACATTTCAAGATATTTGTCCATTTCATATAAATTGCTGATTTTTTTTGTTACAAAATTGTTCACGGTATTCTTTTATCCTTTTGATGTTTTTAAGATCTTTGATAAGACCATTCTCACTCCTGGTACTGGTGATTTTTGTTCTTTCTCTGGTTTTCTTGTGTTTTTTCTCTTTTTCCATTTATCTATTCAAAAACTACCTTTTGGCTTTGTTAATTTTACCTATTATTTATCTATATTTTTAAAATATTATCTATTATTTGTCTATATTTATAGTGTTCTTATCTTTCTTATTTTTCATTCTTCTAGTTACTTTATTTATATTGATCTTCTTTTTCTAGCATCTTAAGAGTGAACATTAGAGAGCTGGTTTTAGGTCTTTCTTTTCTAATATAAACATTTTAAAAAGTATATGTTTCCAGGGGTGCAGGGGTGGTTCAGTCAGTTAAGCGTCTGACTCTTGGTTTTTGGTTCAGGTCATGATCTCATGGATTGTGGGATTGAGCCCTGTGTCAGGCTCCCTTCTCAGCTTGGGGTCTGCTTGAGAATCTTTCTCTTCCTACCCCTCTGCCTCTCCCACTCATGCTCCCTTTCTCTCTCTAAAATAAATCTTTAAAAAAAAAAGCTATGTTTCCTTGTTAGCACTGATTTAACTTATCCAACAGATTTTTGATATGTATTATTTTTAATGCCTTTAGCTCAAAATATTTTCAAATTTCCTCTGTGAAGTGATCTTTGACTCATTAATTATTCAGAAGTGTGTTTTAAAATTTCTAGATAATTTAGATTTTCCCAAATAATTTTATTGCTATGGATTTCTATGTAGTTCCATTGCAGTCAAATTATATGCTTTGTATGATTTTGATCCTTTTGAATTTAATAAGTACTTGTTTATTGGCCTAACATATCGTCTGTCTCGGTGAATTTCCCCTTGCACTTGAATAGGATATGCATTCTACAGCTGTTGGATTTATTGAAAGCTTATTATGTGCCAGTTGTTTTCCTGATTTATTACCTCCATTATCTTATTTAAGACATATCCCATACAATTTGATATTTGAAGAGGTCTGATATATAAATCATCTTGCACATTGTCCGACATAATATTATGCATTAAATACGTTTTAATTTTCTGCCTCTTTTGCCTGTTACCCACCACATATTTGGACCCTTCGTGCCATTGACTGAATAATCCACACATTTAATCAACTTATACACAATGAAAAGAATTTAACTCTGCTTTGGTATTAATTTATTTTTTTAAATGTTTTTTTATTGTATTATGTTAGTCACCATACAGTACATCCCTGGTTTCTGATGTAAAGTTTGATGATTCATTAGTTGCGTATAACACCCAGTGCACCATGCAATACGTGCCCTCCTTACTACCCATCACCAGTCTATCCCATTCCCCCGCCCCCCTCCCCTCTGAAGCCCTCAGTTTGTTTCTCATAGTCCATAGTCTCTCATGCTTCATTCCCCCTTCTGATTACCCCCCCTTTCTTTATCCCTGAATTTCAGTTTCCTCACTTGCAAACAGGGATTAATTACATTTACGATGAGACTAAATGCCGAGCGCCTGCCACCATACCTGGCACTTAACAGGCATTCATCTCTGATTCTTTTCTTCTTAAAAACTTGCTCACAAACTCAACATTAGGAATGACCCTATATTTTAACTGTATCGTATAGTAAGGGGCCATGTTATACAGAGACATTTATGAATAGTGATCAGTTATATTAGGCCTCAGGAAGACAGAGTGCAGAGTCTGCTATCTACTATTCTGTAGTAGCAACATTTTTCAAAGAGCATATGCAAACTTTGATTCTATTCAGATGATCCTCTAAGAAACTTTTCAAAAAAATAATCACCAAACAACCGCTTGTTAATCAGAGTCTTGAATTTTAATGGTTTGGGTTACCTTGTCTAACAATCCTTCCTCGTTAGAAGATAAAAATATATCACATTTGATTTCTTCTCCCAGTTTAGATTATAAAAGCACTAAATAAGCAATATATTTTTATGTGCAGACTATCTGGAGGGACAAGAGACTGTGTTTCTCTTTTGGCCTTAGGCAAAATCTTCCTTTATTCTAATCAGAAAGTACGATTTTTTTCATACGTGTAAAATATTTCTGATGGCCAATTATGACTCTTGACTTTACATTTGTGTGCAAAATAGGTGCTTTTTTCCTTTCAGTTATTCCTAAAAGAAATGGGAAATATTAGCATGCATATTATCCTTCCCATGACCTAGATATGCATAAGGTACTTCCTTTTTTTCCTTCCAAGTTTTTATTTAAATTCCAGTTAGTTAACATACAGTGCAGTATTAGTTGCATGTGTAGGATTTAGTGATTCATCACTTACATACAACATACAACACACATTCATCACAACAAAACTCCTTCATACCCATCACCCACTTAATCCAATCCCTGCCCGTCTTCCCTCTAGCAACCCTCAGTCTGTTCTCTACAGTTAAGAGTTGGCTTTATGGTTTGCCTCTTTCCCCCCGCTATGTTCATCTCTATGTTTCTTAAATTATAAGGTTCTTTCTTTAGAAGAACATGTGGAATAGAATTGTGATTTCATTTAGTTATTCATTTAATCAATTTTTGTGTACTGAAGATCTTCTAACTAGAAGACAATGACTGAGATGAAGAAAAAGAGAGGCCAGCATATTAAGGGATGAACATTCTCTGGCATGTCTTCAAGTACCTTGGTACTCCTGGCACATCTGTTTTATTCCTTCATATGTGATGAAGGAAACAAGAACTGGCAAGCTTTTACTAAAAGAATGAAATTGCGGCAGACTTTTGTTATGTTTGTTACTTGGCATTTCTGTATACAATCTCAGGATTTGATTTTGGTTTCAGGTAAGGACTCATTTCCCATTATCAACCTAAATGTTTCAGATGAATTTGACTCTTTGCTTCAGAGACTGGCATAGGCTCTGATTGTCTTTTAAAGAAAAGGGGCACAAGACCTGGTTACATAATTTGGTTCAAGAATGAACATGTGGACTAATTAGATCCAAAGAGATAAAATGAGGCTTAGCTGAAATTTTTCATAAATAGAATCTCATTCTTTTCCACTGGATGTAAAATCAAAACACATATAAGCACTAAAGCCTCCACTGACATTTGCTATCACACATAGCCCAATATTACTGATGGGCTAAAATATAGATAGGAACATTGTCTGAATTCTGCACAGCTTCTCACAGCCCATTCCTTGACTTTTTCTGATATATGAGCTAATCTACATAAAACCTTGTTACTTAAGCCTACTTGGGTTGGGATCTCTTTTATTTGTAACCTTGCTTCAAAGAAAGGGCAGCATGGAAACAGGTTTATTCTATCCTGGGATCTACTTCTGCTCATAACAAGACAATTCTTGGGCCAAATAGTTTATACAAGGGTATGGAGGCTCATTTCCATAGTCAGTATAGGATTAAAGTAATTGAGTTAGAGATTCAACAGAATTTCTCTAGTGGGTGTTGGCATTTCGAGTACAGTAAGCTTTAGGACCCATTAATGAAAGAAAAACATGAGTGTCCTCATTCTTCCTCTAGTCCTCTTGTCTCTATTCCTTTCCTCCTGAGTAAGTAATTTTACACACATCCCCACACACACACACATACTTCCAAGAGCAAATAATAATTTTCTCAGATAGCATAATCTTTGTCTACATTAAGGAAAAATACATTTTCTAAAAGCATCATCATGCAGAAAGACTTCTTTTGCCTAAATGGAGGGCCTTTTCTATTAGCAGGCAAAGCAATTTAGCTTTTCTTTGTCTCTGTATATTCTAGACTGGTTGTGTACTCATTAAATAAGCCCAAAGGACCCATTAAAATATTTTCCCAAACAAAATTTTCTTGAAAAATGAATACTTCCCACATGAATGAGAAAATAGTTGCAACCAGTTTGTTTTTTAATTAGCAATTCTTTTTGTTTAGAATATAATCTGGCACAGTCATTCTGGAAGGAAACCAGCCAGGGTTTTGTGAAATAATTGTGTGTATGACCTGGGACCCAGCAGTGACACTCCTGGGTTAACATGCCAGAGAAACTCTGGCTCAGGACTCTCAGGGAACATGCACAAAGCTGTTCATCCAGGTGCTTCCTAGGAGAGGAATGAGAGGAAGGCAATCTAGATGTCCATCAATAAGGGAGTGAAGAAGTAAAATGTGATGGAATCAGGCATTATGCAATATGATGCCGTAATTGTAGAATATGGATATTTCTCAGAAATATGGTGCTCACTAAAAAAAGAGTAAGAAACAGAACAAAGTGTACAGTGTACCATTTCTATAAATTAAAAACACAATCACACAAAATATACCACATATTTTAAAAAGGTAAACACATATTTGGGGATAGAGATGTAACATTCAAAGTGGTGATTAATAGGAGAGAAATAGTAGTTGGATTTGGGAAAAAATTAAAAACAGATAGATGATAATTCACTACCAGGTGAGAAATATGATTAAACTCCCTGCTACAGAAATTATACCAACAACATAAAAATGACCTCCATTGACTTTTTGGATTATTCGTTTCAACTGCAGTTTGTCTTAGAGAGCATTACAAAAGCTTACTGTACTAAAGGGAAAATACTCATGTAATAAGAGTCTGAGCCACCTCTGTTTAAGAACTCCCTCAGTTATGGGTAAGTGACGAGACATGAACAAAATGCAGAGCAGGAAGTACTAAAAGGTTTTCTAACTTCAGATATTTTTTATATTTATTGTGATAGATTACTGTGGGGACGTAAAAACTAGCTTATACTATTGTAATTTAAGACTTCATTAGGAACTACTTACATTTATATCGATAGATGTAGATACATATAAATTGTTCTTTTTACTTTTAATTCCTATTTTTCTTATTTCAAAGATAATACATATGCATTATTAAAAATTTAAGAAATATTGAATGCTTCTGAGAAGAAAATTTAAATGACCCATATGTGTCCATCAAAAGATAAACAATGTAAAACATTTTAGTGTGCATACATTTAATGATTTTCTCTGTGTGTTGTGCACATATGCACATAAATAGTTTCATACCCAACTAAAGAAGGAAATACTATAATGCTATTTTGTAATTTTTTCACTTTGCAATATATTATATAAAATTTCACATTTGGTTAAGTACACTTTAGAAGGTATTTGTAACGGCTGCCTAGTATTCTATGACATGACTATAACTGAAATTATTAGCCAATTTCTTACCATTCCATACAATTACAGATTTTTATAATTACTTGCTATTATAAACAATGCTTTGAATAGCACCACAGAAAGATAGGAAGTATTTTTCTCAGGATGTATTCATAGAAATAGATTTGCTGGGTCAAAGGGCATATATGTGTTGGTGGCTTTAGGAATAGGTCTTGACTTAAGAACAGAAATTGAAGCTGCCCTATGAAAGGCTCAAATGTTTTTGAGATTTGATAAGTTTAAGATACTTTATATTTAATGACAAATCTATTGGCATGTCTGTCTTGAAAATATTCACTGAAGCATGTTTCTAAGGATAAAAGAAAAATTATTTGAGAGCGATTTTAAACTAAAGACAACGAGGAAAGACAGCACATATAGCCAGAGTAATTTCTGTGAATCTTGGCTCTGAGCAGCTGTGTAAACCTGGGCAAGTCTCTTAACTCATTTGTGTCTTAGTTCCCTCATCTAGAAGATAGAGAAACCAACAGCACCTGCTTCATGTGTTTGCTTGGGGGTTTACGTGAGCTTGCACGTGTATGTATGTGTGCGTGTCAGCACGGGTATGGGCACATGCTCAGGTTAATGCTCACAACATGGTTTTGGCTCTAAAAATGGCAGCTATTATTGTGTAAGTAGTTATTACTAAGTTAATTACTAAATCCTAAAAATAAAATCACCCTTTCTAACTTTGACACTTTCTATTTCTCTGCTGCATTGTGTGGTATCTACACGGTCACTCTGAAGAAGAAATAACTGAAAGATTGTCATTTCATCTTCAACACACAAACACAAAACATCCGCTCACACACACACACACACTCACACACATCATGTGAGATGTACTTACTTTGATCCATCCTATGCAATTGTGCTCTGTTCTAATAGCAGGCAGTGTGTTTCTTGACACTTTCTTTTCATCCCTAATGCCAAAGAGCAATTACGTGACCACAGATTGTAAGCTCTGTTGCTTTTCCATACCCTCTAAATCTGGACCCTCCTCTATCATCGGATGAAAACTAACAGTAATTGCCAAGATAAAATTTAGTGACTGGAACTATGTTTTGAATTGTAGTTATTTTAACAAGCTCTGCCTTTTAATTAAACATCACACCTCAGAGAATTTAGTTTCCAAAATTTGCGTACAATTTTCTAGTTAAAGATTCCAGCCCTGGAGATTTTTTTTTTCAACTTTTTATTTAAATTCTAGTTAGTTAACATATATGTCAAATCTGGTCTCAGTTAGAATTTAGTGATTCATCACTTACATATAACACCCAGTACTCATCACAACAAGTCCCTCCTTACTACCCATCACCCTTCTAGCTCATTCCCCACTTGCCCCCCTCCATCAACCCTGATTTTGTTCTCTATCATTAATAATCTTGTATGGTTTGCTTCCCAATCTCTCTTTTTCCCCCATCCCTATGCTCATCTGTTTTGTTTCTTAAATTCCATATATGAGTGAAATCATATGGTATTTGTCTGACTTATTTTACTTAGCATAATATACTCTAGCTCCACCCACATCATGGCAAATGGCAAGATTTCATTCTTTTTGATGACTGTTCATATTCCATTGTGCATATATACCACATCTTCTTTATCCATTCACTATCCAATGGACACTGTTTTGTTTTTTTTTAACAATTTAGGATGTTTATTATCCATTGTATTCACCATTCTTTTTATGTCAGTTGTGTCATGTCTTCTTAAATGGGTGCCAAATATTAAAGTCATTTCATTAAAATGAATAATTTGATTTTATGGGGGGTGAGAAATAGTTTAACTTAGTTTAGTAGTTACACACCTACTATATTTAATATACTGTAACAGACATTGTAAGAATTCATGTAAGTCTAAATTAGGGCCACTGACTTCAGATAGCTCACAATATAAAGTAGATTTTATGTGGAGTAAGAGTTGTAGGTGGTATTTAAAAGTTAAGAGCAGAGCACCTGGGTGGTTCAGTCAGTTAAGCTTCTACCTTCTGCTCAGGTCATGATCCCAGGGTCCTGGGATGGAGCCCCATGTCGGGCTCCCAGCTCAGCGGAAAGCCTGCTTCTCCCTCTGCCTGCTGCTCCCCCTGCTTGTGTGCTCTCTCTCTCACATAAATAAATAAATAAATAAATAAATAAATAAATAAATAAATAAAATTTTTAAGAATAAATAAATAAATATGAGATAAGAGCAAGGTAGAGTTAAGGTGGTGGAGGAGTGGGGGACCCTAATTTTGTTTGGTCTCTGAAATTCAGCTAGATAGTTACCAAATCATTCTGAATACCTGCAAAATCAACCAAAGAGCTACGAAAACAACTACTACAATGCTACAAATACAAAAGCAACCACTTTTTGCAAGGTAGGAGGTGCAGAGAAGTGAATCTTAGGTGCTATATCAGAAGATAAACTGAGGGGGTGGGAGCCACCGTAAGCTGAGTACCAGAAAGTGTTATAAGCAGAGAACACAAAATCCTAACTTTTAGAAGTCTGTCTTTAAAGTGCTCAGGGGACAAAGGGGGGTGGAATCCCAAATCCCACTCCCCCAAGAGGGGCAGCACAGTGCTCACCACAGGAGTCTATAAAGTTTGGAGACTCAAAAGAGGTCACATGCCTGAGATAAAAATGCTTAGTCACAGGGTGATGAACAAAGAGTTCCCGGAAACCAGGGAGACAAGAGTGATTGACTGCTTTTCTGTAGGAAGAGAGGTAACATATCTCAACATCATAAAGGTCATATATGAAAGTCCCACAGCAAATATAATCCTCAATGGGGAAAAACAGAGCTTTTTCCCTAAGGTCAGGAAGACAACAGGGATGTCCATTCTCACCGCTGCTGTTCAACATAGTATTGGAAGTCCTAGCCTCAGCAATCAGACAACAAAAAGAAAAAAAATGCATCCAAGTCAGCAAGAAAGAAGTCAAACTTTCACTCTTTGCAAATGACATGATACTCTATGTAGGAAACCCAAAGACTCCACCAAAAAATTGCTAGAACTCATACAGGAATTCAGCAATGTGGCAGGATATAAAATCATGCGCAAAGTCAGTTCCATGTCTATACAATAAAAATGAAGCATCAGAAAGAGAAATTAAGGAATCAATCCCATTTACAACTGCACTAAAAACCATAAGATACCTAGGAATAAACCTAACCAAAGAGGTAAAAGATCTGTACTCTGAAAACTATAGAACAATTAAGAAAGAAATTGAGGAAGACACAAAGAAATGGGAAAATATTCCATACTCATGAATTGGAAGAACAAATATTGTTAAAATGTCTATGCTGCCCAAAGCAATCTACACCTTTAGTGCAATCCCAATCAAAATAGTATCAACATTTTTCACAGAGCTGGAATAAATTATCCAAATCTAAAATTTGTATAGAAACCAAAAATGGCCCCGAATAGCCAAAGGAATGTTGAAAAAGAAAACAAAGCTGGCAACATCACAATTTCAGACTTAAAGCTATATTACAAAGCTGTAATCATCAAGACAGTATGGTACTGGGACAAAAACATACACATAGATCAATGGAACAGAATAGAAAAGCCAGAAATGGACCCTCAAACTCTATGGTCAACTAAACTTTGACAAAGCAGGAAAGAATATCCAACGGAAAAAAGACAGTCTCTTCAACAAATGGTTTTGGGAATATTTGACAGCCACATGCAGAAGAATGAAACTCGATCATTTTCTTCACCATAAACAAAAATAAACTCAAAGTGGAATAAAGACCTAATGTGAGACAGGAATCCATCAAAATCCTAGAGATGAACACAGGCAGCACTCTCTATGACCTCAGCCATAACAACTTCTTGGTAGACATGTCTTCAAAGGCAAGGGAAACAAAAGCAAAAGTGAACTACTGGGACTTCATCAAGATAAAAAGCTTCTGCACAGCAAAGGGAACACTTGACAAAATCAAAAGACAACCTACAGATTGGGAGCAGATATTTGCAAATGCCTTATCAGATAAAGGGCTAGTATCCAAAATATATAATGAACTTAACAAACTCAACACCCAAAAAGCAAAGTCTCCAGTCAAGAAATAGGCAGAAGACATGAACAGATATTTCTTCAAAGAAGACATACAAATGGCCAACAGACAGATGAAAAAATGTTCCACATCACTCAGCATCAGGGAAATACAAATCAAAACCACAATGAGATACCACCTCACACTGGTCAGAATGGCTAAAATTAACGTCAGGAAATGACAGATATTGGTGAGGATGCAGAGAAAGGAACCCTCTTACACTGTTGGTGGGAATGCAAGCTGGTGAAGCCAAACTGGAAAACAGTATGGAGGTTCATCAAAAAGTTGAAAATAGAGCTACCCTATGGCCCAGCAATTGCATTACTCGGTATTTACTCAAAGGATACAAACATAGTGTTCTGAAGGAGCACCTGTACCCCAATGTTTATAGCAGCAATGTCCACAATAGCCAAACTATGGAAAAAGTCTATCGATAGATGAATGGGTAACGAAGATGTGGTATAAATGAAATCTTACTATTTGCAATGATGTGGATGGAACTAGAGGGTATTATGCTAAGCAAAATTAGTCAATCAGACAAAGACAATTATCATATGAATTCACTCACATGTGGAATTTAAGAATCAAAACAGAGGATCATAGGGGAAGGGAGGGAAAAATAAAGTAAGATGAAATCAGAGAAGACAAACCACAAGAGACTCTTTAACTATAGGAAACAAATTGAGGATTGCTGGAGGGGAGGTAGGTGGGGGATAGGATAGCTGGGTGATGGGCATTAAGGAGGTCACTTGATGTAATGAACACAGGGTGTTACATGCAACTGATGAATCACTAAACTCTACCCTGAAACTAATAATACATGATATGTTAATTAATTGAATTTAAATTAAAAATAATAAAAATTAAAAAAATAAATGATTTAAAAGGAAAAAAAAGTTAAAAACAAGGAGAGAAACAGCCTATGTTATTGGGGTTAGAGAAGACCAATAATATGCCTTTCCTACTGCTTTTGAAACTAGTTGAGTAAGAAACACAAAATATAGACAGAAGAACATCAAAATGTCAGGTTTATTAATGATTAATCAATCTGAGGGTGTAGCTTTAGAACTGTAGGCAAATGAAGTTCTAAATAGTCCTTGCCTGTTGTAGCCCCCGTCTCAAGCAATGCCATACTTGCAAACGCCCAAAGCAATGCTGGAGTAGCCTACCTTTGACAGAAAATAAGCTGAAGTAAAGTTTTTAAGTAAGTCTTTACTGGTAGATTCTATAGCAGGACAGCAACAATGAGGGGGAAAGAGGGAGTGATGGGGGGAGGAAGAAGGAAAGAAAGTAGAGGTGGTGGGTACATTACTAATCTGGTTCAAGCTTTGCATGAAATCTGAACTGATTTTTACACACAAGTCACTTTCCTGACAGACTTCCTTGAACCCCTGATAATTCAGTGGGTGGCTGGGTGGCTGGGTGCAGAAGGAAAGGAACTTATTTGCTGGCTCCTGCCTCATTTCTGTTTTTTGTTGGGCAAAGTCTTCACATGGGGCATTAATTCACACTTGTGAGTTGTGTTGCCTCACTTTTGGGGCAGCTTCAGCACTTTTCTAGCTCTGCATCTGGAGTATCCTCCAGAACATCTAAGTTTTGACATCCTCTTGCTTTGACTTGGCAGTCTCTTAGGAAGTATCTCTTTTAAAACAACCTGAACCTAAGAGTTCCACTGGGGTTCCTCACTATTGGCTGGCTGTCAGAGATGTGAGAGATCATTGCCGAGATGGAATCTCAATCTTTTTTTTTTTTTTTAAGATTTTATTTATTTATTTGACAGAGAGAGAGTGAGCACAAGCAGGGGGAGCAGCAGGTAAAGGGAGAGGGAGAAGCAGGCTCCCCACCGAGGGATCCTGATGTGGGGCTCGATCTCAGGACCTTGGGATCGTGACCCGAGCTGAAGGCAGACACCTAACGACTGAGGCACCCAGATGCCCCTGCAATCTCAATCTTGACACCACACTTTGCTTTGTTTTCTCTGTGTGTATACCAGACCAATGCCCTTGAATATAAGGGAGGATATACAACAATCTTTCACATGGTTCCAGTGAAGCTTCACTCGGTAGGTTTGGGGTTAATAGGCACTATCCTCCATGCATGTCTTTAGGGTTAAGAATTAAACACTAGATGTTCTCTAAAGAAATCCACCTTTAATAGGTGTGATATCTACAAATATCTCATTGTAGTTTTGATATGTATTTCCCTAACAGTTAATGAAGTTCAGCGCATTTTCATGAACCTGTTGGCCATTTGTATGTATTTTTTGGATGATGTTTATTCAGGTCCTTTGCCCAATTTTTTTAATCGAATTGTTTGTTTGTTTGCTATTGAGTTGTATGAGTCCCTTACATATTTGAGATATTAATCCTTTATCAGAAACATTTTTTTGCAAATATTTTCTCCCAATCCACAGATTGCCTTTTCATTTTGCTGACTGTTTCCTTTGCTGTGTAGAAGCTTTTTAGTTTGATGTAGTCCCACTTGCTTATTTTTACTTTTCTTGCCTGAGCTTTTGGTATCGTGGTCAAAAAAATCATTGCCAAGGACAATGTCAGTGCCCTGTGTTTTTTCTAAGAGTTTTATAGTTTAGATCTTATATTCAATGGCTATTATCAGAGAGATAACCAGTGTTGGCAAGGATGTGAAGAAAAGGGAATGCTTGTACACTGTTGATAAGAATGTAAGTTGGTACAGCCATTGTGGAAAAACAGTATGAAGATGCCTCAAAAAAACTTAAAATAGAACTACCATATGATCCAGCAATCCCTCTTTTGGGTATATACCCAAAGAAGATGAAATCAGTACCTCCAAGAGATTATTTGCACTCCCATGTTCATTGAGGTATTATTCACAATAGGTAAGATATATAAACAACCTAAGTGTCCATCAATGTATAAATGAATAAAGAAATTGTGGTATGTATGTTCAATGGAATATTATTCAGCCTTAAACTAAGATCCTACCATTTGCAACATGGATGAACCTGGAAGACATTATGTTAAACGAAATAAGTCAGACATGGAAAGAAAAAAAAAAACCCTGCATGATTTCACTTCATATGTGTATCTAAAAAAAAGTTGAATACATAGAAACAGAGAATAGAATGGTGGTTACCAGGGGTGGCAAGGTTGGGGAAAGGGGAGATGCTGATCAAAGGAAATGAAGTTGCAGTTATATAGGATGAATAAGTCTAGAGAGCTAATGTATAGCAGGATGATTATGGTTAATAATTTTATATTTAATATTGGAAATATGTTAGAAGAGTAGATTTCCAGATGCTCTCAGCACAAAGAAAAAATGGTAACTATATGAGATGATATGTTAACTACATTGATTGTAGTAATCATTTCTCTATGTATTTGTATATCAAATCATTTTGTATATCTTAAATATATACCATTTTTATTAAATTTTTAAATGAAAATTTAAAATAAAAAAAAAAGAAATTTGGGGTGCCTGGCTGGCTCAGTTTGTTAAGCATCTGACTCTTGATTTTGGCTCAGGTCGTGATCTTAGGGTCATGAGATGGAGCCCCACGTCAGGTTCCGTGCTCAGCATGGAGTCTGCTTGAGATTCTCTTTCTCCTTCTCCCTTTGTCCCTCCCCCTGCTCATGCTCTAAATAAATAAACAAATAAACATACATACAAATAAAATCTTTAAAAAAAAAAAGAAAGAAAGAAAACCATCCTAGAAAACTCTTCTCTTTTTTGAAACTCTTTTGATCCTTTTATATAGTTAGGTCATTTTAGGATAGTGAAACCAATTCTCTGTTATATCCTTTGAAAATCTGCATCTTGGTCTGCCAGGAATCTCACTTTAGAATTTCATATCTTTTGTATTTTTGTGCCCAGTCAACTATTCATATTTGACCTCTGTTAAATTGGAGTACCATGCTTTAGAGCATGAACCTTGGAACCAGTTGGCTATGCCTTCTAGCTATATAACTTGAGGCAAATAACTTATCACATCTATGCCTCAGTTTTATTATTTGTAAGCTACAAATAATATCAGAGTACCTGACACTACTGGATGTGAATTGACTAAAAGTTTGATTTTAAAAATATGCCTATTAGTTGACTTATGTTCCTTGAAATTTTCTCTCCCATAGGAAAGTTCCCAGAAAGAAATTAGAATCTAGAAATTAAATTCCCCCTCTTCTTTGAAAATAAAAGCCAAATAAATATGAACTTATCATTCTTTTCTTCCCCTGTTTGATGTCTCAGTCATGGCCAGGTGAATTTCTCCTAAATGTCTAGATAGACTTTTGAACAGCTACAGCCAGGCAGCACTTCACTAGAACGTGTATAGCTCTTTCAGCAACTTGAAAATTGATATAAATATCTATCACGTGTCAAAGTTCAAAATATTACAAAACTTGTTAAACTTCTCTATAGTGGTAGTATTTCCTAAAGAGAGTCAGTATTCCCACATTCCTACTGCTTTAGTGAAGATCACAAATGATCCCTCAGTGTGACAACCCAGGGGTCAACCCCCAGTGCTCTCCCTACTTTCATTATCAGGAGCCCTTGACACAGGTCTTCACTCCTTCCTGAAATACTTCCATTTTCCTTGGTTTTCCTCCTGTCCACTCCTTCACCAGTTCTTAAGATGTTTCCTTTTCTTTTGCTCAACATCTTAATTTTAGTCTCCAGTTCTCAGTCCTTGGTTATGGTCTCTTCTCTTTATACACATACTCCCCTGGAAATCTCATTCAGTCTTTTGACTTTATGTACCATCTTTTTGCTAGCAACTTCCAAATTTATATTTCTGGCTAAAACCTCTTTCCTGATACTCAGATTTGTATCTTCAACTGTGTACTCAACACCACCACTGGGATGTCTAGTTCACATCTAAAACTGAGCTTATCCAAATCCCTACACCATCCCTTCCCTCCATCTCCCACTCTGTTCCCGCCAAAAGCCCAACACCTACCATCTTTTGATCTCAGTTGATAGGAATTATATCCTTCTAATTGTTTAGGCAAAATCATTGAGGTCATCCATAAGTTCTCTTTTCTCTCATAACACACGTTCAAATAATTTGGAATTTCCACTCTATCTACCTTCAAAATATGTCCCAAATCTGATTACTTCTCATTACACCACCGTTGTCTCTTGGATTCCTGCAGTGAACTCCTAATCAGTCTTGTGTTTCCACTCTCACCCTCGCTTACATTCTATTTTCAGTTCAATAACCAGAATAACCATTTTAAAATGTCAGCTTATGTCACTCCTCCACTTAAAGTTTCCAATAATATTATCCATACACCTATCCTGTGCCCCAACACTTCACTTCTATTCCTAGGTCATACTCGTGACAGTAAAAAGACTTATACAAAAATATTCATAGAATTCATTATGTGTTCATATTCTTATTATGTATTCATAGTAATCATATCCATAATGGCTTTATTCATAATAACCCCAAACTGGGAACAAAATGGAGAATAGATTTTTTAAAATTATGATATATTCATGCAATGGAATAATACACAGTAAAATAATAATAACAATAATTAGGTACTGATACCTGCAATAACAGAAGTGGAAGTCAAAAATAAAATGCTGAGCCAAAAAAAGCCAGACACAAACTACTACATACCATGCAATCCTAAATATATGAATTACAAGCACACACAGAATTAATTTATGGTGATGGAAATCAGAATAGTAATTGCCTCTTTGGAGGTGTTGGTATAGAATGGGAGGAACAAAGGGAAACTTCCTGTTTACAAAACATAGTAACATTCTGTATCTTGATCTGGGTGGTGTTTATACAAACATATATGGATAAAAATTCATTAAGCTTAAGATTTTTACATTTTGCTGTATATAATTTGTATCTTAATTTTTAAAGGAATTTAATTTTTCTGTTGAGTGGATGTCTAAAAACTTTAAATAACTTGATGTATTATGTATTCCTTTAATGTGTTATGATGCTGACATTCTCCCAGCCTGTGCTCTCAAAGACCCTCACAAACATACTATTCTTGTGCATTTTAAATGACATGCATCTGGTTATTTTACACTATACTGGCAGTAGCAAAAAGCTGTTTTCTCTTTGTAGAAAGAAAGGCTTGCCCTGGCTATGAGTTCCTTAGCCCATATAGTAAAAGATAAAAGGAAATAAGAAGTAGAAATTCATTAGATTTTTTTTCTACCATAACTCAGGATTCCAAAACTCTCTCATACTTAAGGTCTGTGAGAATGTTCTCTACCTGTTGGCCTGCAGTTGTGCTTGAGGAATAGAGTGTGCTTAGTGAGGCTCACTTGGCCAGGCTTTATGCTCTATGAAAAGATGCCCATGTGAAATGACAGTTTCTCTGCAGAGTAAAATTGACAAGAAAGCCTCTTTCTCAAGAGGAGAAATCTCTGTGCCCACCTGACACCAGATTCCTGTTTTGGGTTCTGTTCAGGTATGCCATCAGCCTACATAGATCACTTCTTGCTAAACTCACCTACAACAACCTATGATTTCTAATACCAGCATGTACAGATACCACTGCTAAACAGTAAGAGCTTTAGCACATGGTGCTGTAATACTTATTTGACCTTCACTGGGCCCCCGTATGATGAAGGTTTAGGATGGGAGCAGTGGAAGTCCTCCTCTCTCTGGCATTCCCTATGAAGTAACTCTGCATACAGAGAAAAACCAATAACCAAATGCAAAAATGTCACATTATTAATGACTTGGTAGTGCATGATAGCACTCCACCTAAAAAATTGTTCTCATTATTACGAATTGTTGATTCTATTTATATTATTGAGCACTTGTTAAGTGCCATGCAATTTGAGTATTCTTCACATAGATAATTGCCACATTTCTATGAGTTGGGTTCTGTCATTATCCTTATTTTGAAAAAGACAAAAGTGAAGCTGAGAGCAATTAAGTAACGTGTTCCAACATCACTTGGCAAGTATAAGTACTTCAATATGTGCTCTCAACTACAGCCATGGGTTTGAAACCCAGCCCCGACAGCAGATCTTAGCTTTTTGGGTGTTTGACAATTTTAAAGTGTTTTAAACTTCAGTTTCCTTCTGAAGATGGTGTAAAATCTTCCACCCAAATAATTCCAAGGCTTGCATGAGACAATACAGGTCATGTGCCAAGTAGTACACCGAAACTGACAATACTCAAACTAGGTACACAAGTAGCGGTAGCTACCTTCTTAGCTTTCCTTCAGTTTTTGAAAATCAGTACATTTCATGTTTTAGAACTTCTAGCGCATCTCCAGTTCTTGATTTCAAAAGTATTTTTTAATTTAAATTCAATAAGCCAACATAGAGTATATCATTAGTTTTGATATAATATTCAATGACTCATTATTTGCATGTAACACCCAGTGCTCATCACATCACGTGATAAACTCCTTAATGCCCATCACCCGGAAACATGTATTAATTGAGAACCATATGAATGTAGCAGCACTGGCTTTGTCATTGGCTGTGCAGTGAATTCACAGTCTACTGTGGATTATAAACTTCTCTCCCAAAATGAAATAAAATGTGATAAATTTTATAATAAATGTATCCACAGAACACTAAGTTCTTTCAATAGCCCAGATGTCGCTCCATTTGAGCCATTAATTATTCCAAAGAAAGTGAGTTTTCATTATCTTCTTGTATATTTTAAATTTTAATTTCCTTTCAGTTACAACTTTTTATTCCTTTTAGCTTGAAGACCATTTTCCTTGGTAGTGAATATGAAAGTAAAATAGTATTGGTTGTTCACTTTTCCTCGTTATATTTGGAGTCAGGAAGACCTGATTCCAAAAACTCATTTACTGGTCATATAACCTCTGCAAATTACCGAACCTCTCTGATCTTCAGTTCCCCCTGTGTAAAATGGGACTGATGATAATGCTTTTGCAGGGATTATTACTCTCACGATTACATACAGTTTCCTAGCTGAGTATTGGGTATGTAAGAGATATTCTTTCAACACTGCTTCCCTCTCCCATTTGCAACTATCCAAACAGTGTTTTATCCCTTACTTGTATGTTTTCTTGCTACAACACAGCTAAAATAGCATTTTTCATTTTTCTTTATAGTTTTTCTTAAGCCTGAGTTTTTCTTAAGCCTGAGCTTTAGCCTTCCTGACCTGTTCTTTACTTTTATTTTACCCTTACCCTTGGTTATACGACCATTACTTCATACTCTTAAAATAAAAGATCATAAACAACTCTCTGTGTAGGTGTATTGGCTTATTTATTTATCCCCTTTCATATGTCCTTGTAATTTCATTTTAGGACTCACTATTCTTTTAGAATAGGGTGCTTTTTAAAACTTATTTGCCATAGCATATAGCTCTCATTCTTCTTACTTTTAAATTATATGCCCAGAACCAAAAGTATAAGACATGTGTCTAAATGTGCCTATTATTTTCATTCTCTGTTTAGAAACTAACATGACCTGCTACTTCTCCCCAACGTTTCTATTGCATCCACACCATTCTTCAGTTCTTTCTTATATTTAGAATTAAATTCAAAGAAGGAAATACCATTTTGTTTCCTCTACTCTTCGGTGAATAAAAACCTAGCAGTAACAAAGAATTATAATTTATCAGGCATTCTTTCACCAAAGCTATGTTTCGAGGTGTTTATATAGTTAAAGTCCCACAGCACTACCAAGTTTTACTCCTGAAATACTTTAAAAATAGCTTCTGGGAAGGATCATACGAATCTTTCATTTGGCAGGCCCTTAACCAAATTAATTCCACTGGGAAATGAGCTTTCTAGGACGCTGAAAGGCTAGAGGCAGAGATACTATTCAATTGACAACTGGGCAGTGAGGAATTTTGCTTTCTCCCCTGGAATAGGAGATGAGTTTGCTGAGTTGGGATCAAGAACCAGGCAAATACTTTCTTCTACAAGAGCATAAACTATTTGTTTAAATCTTCCTGAATGAAGATAAAAGCTTTGACTATAAAAGGACTAGGGCACAATGAAACTAAAGCTTCTCTGATTTAGTAGTTCCCTTTCCTGTGCAGATACCAATATCCCAGTAGCACCCTGACATTTGGAACTCTAAGGACAAATGTAGGTAAGTTGATATATAATAGAGTATCTGCTCCTATGATGTGTGAATGCTTTATTTCTAATAATATGTATTGAAAATTATTATTCAAATAGAAAATCTCTTTCATTGCTGTTATGTGAATGTGTGTGTGTGTGTATGTACACATGTGTGCATGGGCACGTGAGTCTCTGCTACCAATAAGTAACTCACCCCAAATGATGCTGTAGGTAACAGAACTGAAATTGGCAAGAAGATCCTGTCATTCTCCATCATCATAGTTTGCTGTTGAAAGATACTGAAGGAAGTTGAAGAAGGAAATAGTGATCTTCGGATGCTAGTGTGGAGAGAAGATAGCCTATGGGATATCATTAGATTATTGGGGGAAGTTTTTGTTGTGAAGTTTTATTTGTGGAATGTGTGTACTGGTCCTTATCTCTAACTGGTCTGGTCTAATGAATGGAGACTGAGTTGAGGGCAACATGGCTCCAAGCATAATTCCTTGTATGTACTCTCTTGACCATGACAGTCAAGGGAGTTAAAAATCAAAATGAAGAGTACTTTGAGGTGACCCAAGTGTCTAAAATGGACAACCTTACCTTAACACTTGGGATAGTGATATAGGGTATAATAGATAGCCCAAGGACCTATCCATGTTAGAAGCCCAATGCTTAGTTGGATTTTAGGGTAATTCTATCCCATGTGGCTGTTTAAAACCTAGCCACCAAGTCATTAAAGCCAGACAAGGGGGACGCCTGGGTGGCTCAGTTGGTTAAACATCTGCCTTCAGCTCAGGTCATGATCTGAGGGTCCTGGGATGGAGCCCCCCATCAGGCTCCTTGCTCAGTGGAGAGTCTGCTTCTTCCTCTGCCTGCTGCTCCCCCTGCTTGTACCATCTCTCTCTCTCTCTGACAAATAAATTTTAAAAAATCTTTAATAAAGCCAGACAATGATAGATAAATTATTATTATATCTTTGGTGATTAAAATAATAAATGATACTCATTTTTAAATGAATGTTTGTGATTAAAATAAAAAGTTCAGATTATGAATAGGGTACATTATAATGTATATAAAGATTTGAAGTTTTGCACTAAGGTTTTCTATGGCTATAACTGTATGAAATTCCTGTACTTGCTTTATAAGAAAACCTCTAAGTATACCATTAACTGGATTGGTATTGAATATGGTATTGAATATTGGTATTGAATATGACATTGCAACTAAGCTATGCTATAATCTAATTGTATGTTTGCCATTCAAGAGTTTTTCTTATGAGTCAACGTTTTGAACATTACATAAACATAAGGAAAATTATTTTATGAAATTTATCAGTGTTTAGCTTTTCAAAATGTAGTATTAGGCATACTTCTAAAATAATTCTTGATATTAATTTAGTTATAAATTTTAATATTCAGAATTGGCCTTTGGAAACTTGAAAGGAAAATACTGAGTGGGTAAATAGTTATCTAATTTATCTAAAGCTTTTAAGAAATTAGAGTTCAATATTAAGGAACTTTATATTAAAATTAACAATGATAATAATACCCATGAAAATAAAGAGTTAAAGAATTTTAGAATGGAGAAATATATTCACATATATTCATTTAAAATATATGATTAAAATATTATAAAATATAAAAATAGAGGTAAATCATAATTATATTATAAAAATAGAGGTAAAGTTAAAAACCTCAACATACACTCATGCCTACTTAAAAAAGGAAAATGTTTTCCTACTTTCTCACTAAAGTAACTAGAATCTTCTGTCACTCTCCTTTATCTTGGTGGTTATGAGAAACCATATAATGTTTGGTCTAGGCATTCATAATTTGGTGTCTATATCTATTCATTGGAGGGCAGCACATTCTAAGTTTGTGATATTAAAAAAAAAATAGGTGAACCTAGAGTATCTTCTTAGGAGAAAGCAAAGCTTTCTGAGCATGGTGATAAGCCAATTCTAAGAGTTAAATTGTCCACATTCTGAACAACAAGAAATATGGTTATGATCAAGGGAAACAAGCTTGGTGTATGAAAGTCTATAAATATTTAATTATGCCTTACAGGGACCAAATATATAAAACATGTGACAGGAAAGTCATATGCACTAACAAGGCCCAATTTTTACTGGATTTCCAAAAAGACATCTGTGTGTTATACACAGAATCTAGACGTACAACCACCATCAAGGGTCAGCAAGGGGACTACAAGGAGTCTTGATCACGGTCCTTCACAAACTCAGTCTCAAGGCACCCAGATGAAGAGGTACTAAGTTAGATTACTGTGATTCAGTGCATAGAAGCAGGCTTCCTAGGAACTGGATGGCCGAAGTAGAGATTTTAGTGGGGGTCTCTGGGCACTGAGTCTTCTGTATTTCCACAGAGTAAGTCACAGTGCAGTTAATGCTGCTTGGCTTAGACAAAATACAGACTCTACCCAATTTCTGCAATATTTTCAAAAAGCTATAGATTATTTAAGTTCTTCCTGAATAATGAAGATAAAGGGACTGTGGTGCAGTAAAAAAAAAAAAAATTGATATGTTCGCTTGTGGCAATACGTCACTTCATTGACTGTATTCTGTCTATTGTGTGACCCCTGTCATGAACTCTGCAGCCAAAGGAAGTTGACTGTGATGGGCCACTTCTCATCCCAGTCTAAGAAACCCCATTCTGTCCAGTAATTTTCAGCATGTCTGAGCAAGTAAAGAGAGCTCCTAATGTAGTTTGGGAGCGGGTGAGCTAATGGGGTCTCTTCTGAGGAAGAGTAACCTGCCTAAAAGGATACATTCTTTTTCTCTCTCTCTTCTTTTCCTTGTACAAATAACTTCCATCAAAACCTCATGATTTATACAAATATGAAGAGCTTAAACAACATGCTACTGAATAACTAATGGACCAATGAAGAAATCAAAGGAGAAATTTAAAAATACCTGAGATAAATGAAAATGGAAATACAACATGCCAAGATCTATCGACTGCAACAAAAGCAGTTCTAAAAGGGAAGATCATAGCAATACAGGCCTACCTCAAGAAACAAGAAGAAGCTCAAATAAACAATCTAACTTTAGACTTAAAAGAACTAGAAAAAGAGGGGCGCCTGGGTGGCACAGCGGTTAAGCATCTGCCTTCGGCTCAGGGCGTGATCCCGGTGTTATGGGATCGAGCCCCACATCAGGCTCCTCCGCTATGAGCCTGCTTCTTCCTCTCCCACTCCCCCTGCTTGTGTTCCCTCTCTCGCTGGCTGTCTCTATCTCTGTCAAATAAATAAATAAAATCTTTAAAAAAAAAAAAAAAGAACTAGAAAAAGAAGAAAAATGAAGCCCAAAGTTAGTAGAAGGAAGGAAATAACTAAGATTGGAGTAAAAATAAAATGAAAAAGAGACTAAAGAGACAACAGAAAAAAATCATTAAAATTAAGAGCTGGTTGGTTGAAAAGATAAACGAAATTGACAAACCTTTAGCTAGACTCACCAAGAAAAAGATAGAGAGCTCAAATAAATAAAACCAGATGAGAGAGAAGTTACAACTGATACCAAAGGCATACAAAGAATCATGAAAGGACACAATGAGCAATTATACACTAAGAAGTTGGACAACCTAGAAGAAATGTATAAATTCTTAGAAACATGCAATCAGAGCCAGCTGGGTGGCTCAGGTGGTAGAGCATCTGACTCTTGATTTCAGCTCAGATCATGATGTCAGGGTCCTGGGGTCGAGTCCTGCATCTGGCTCCACACTCAGTGGGGAGTCTCTTTGAGATTTCTTTCCCTCTGCCCTTCTCCTTGCTCACATGCATGCACCCTCTCTCTCTCTAAAAATAAAATAAATAAATTTTTAAAAAATTAAATAAATAAATAAAAAGTTTGTCTTACTAGGCTACCTCTTTAAAAAGAAAGAAAGAAAGAAAGAAAGAAAGAAAGAAAGAAAGAAAGATGCAATCTTCCAAGACTGAATCAGAAAGAAATAGTAAATCTCAACAGGCCAATTGCTAGTAAAAAGATTAACCAGTAAGCAAAAATCCCCCAACAAAGAAAAGCTCAGGACCAGAAGTCTTCACTGGTGAATTCTACCAAATATTCAAAGATTTAATACCTATCCTTCTTAAACTCTTTCAAAAAATTGAAGAAGATGGAATGCTTTCAAACTCATTTTATGAGCCCAGCATTACCCTGATACAAAACAAGACAAGGATGAAAGAAAGAAAGAAAGAAAAAAAGAAAGAAAGAAAGAAAGAGAGAGAGAGAGAGAGAGAAAGAAAGAAAGAAAGAAAGAAAGAAAATCCCACCGTTTACTTTCGTTGTGACATCAATGAACATATCAGTAAGAAAGAGAAAATTACAGGCCAATATCCCTGATTAACATTGATGCAAAAATCCATAACAAAATATTAGCAAACTGAATTCAGCAATACATTTTAAAAATCATACATCATGATCAAGTGAGATTTATTTCAGGGATGCAAGTATGGTTCAACATCCACAAATCAATCAACATGATACACCACATTAACAAAATGAAGGATAAAAATCATATGATCATCTCAATCAATGCAAAAAGGTTTTGATAAAATTCAATATCCATTCATGATAAAAACTCTCAACAAAGTGGGTATAGAGGGAATTACTTCAACATAATAAGGCTACAGATGACAAGGTCACAGCTAACATCATATTCAACAGAGTAAAGCTGAAAGATTTTCCCCTGAGATCAGGAACAAGACAAGGATGCCCACTCTCACCACAGTATTGGAAGTCCTAGCCACAGCAATTAGGCAAGAAGAATAAAAGGCATCCATATTGGAAAAGAAGTACTGTAACTATCTGCAGACGGCTTGATTTTGTATATAGAATATCCTAAAGACTCTACCCAGAGATTGTTAAGAACTAAAGCAAATTCAGCAAAGTTACAGGGTATGAAACCAATATACAAAAATCAGTTGCATTTCTATACAATAACAACAAACTACCAGAAACAAATTAAGAAAACAATCCCATTTACAACTGCATCAAAAAGAATAAAATACCTAGGAATAAATTTAACCAAGTAGGTGAAAAACCTGCATATTGAAAACTATAAGACACTGACAGCAATCTACAGAATTAATGCAATCCCTAACAAAATTCCAATGGCATTTTTCACAGAAATAGAACAATCAATCCTTAAATTTGTATAGAACCACAAAAGACCACAAACAGACAAAAGAATCTTGAGAAAGAAAAAGCTGGAAGTATCATGCTCCCTGATTTCAAACTATGTTACAAAGTTATAGTACTCAAAACAGCATGGTATATAAAAACAGACCCGTACATCAATGGAACAGAATAGAGATCCCAAATACAAACAAATGTATACATAGGCAATTAATTTATGACAAAGGAGGCAAGAATTTACAATGGGACAAGGACAGTCTTTTCAATAAATGGTATTGGGAAAACTGGACAGCCACACACAAAAATTGGAACTAGATCACTATCACCTTACACAAAAATTAACTCAGAATGGATTAAGGACTTGAATATAAGACCTGAAACCATAAGACTTTTAGAATAAAATATAGGCAGTAACCTTGTTGACAGAGGTCTTGGTGACGATTTTTTTTTTTTTGACACCAAAAGCAAAAGGAACAAAAACAAAAATAAATAATTGGGACTACCTTAAACTAAAAAGCTTTTGCACAGTGAAGAAAACTATCAACAAAGCAAAAAGGAAGCTAGTGAATGGGAGAAGATAATACATAAAGAACTCCTATAATCCAACATAAAAAAAAAAACACAAATAATCTAATTTAAAAATAGGCTGAAAACCTGAATAGACATTTTTCCGAAGAAAACATACAGATGGCCAACAGACCCATGAAAAGATGTCCAATATCACTAATAATCAGGGTAATGCAAATCAAAACCACAAAAGACCATCACCTGACACCTGTCAGAATGGCTAGTATCAAAGACAAGAAATAATAAGACTTGTTAAGGGTATTTGGAAAAAAGAGAACTCATGCATTGCTGGTAGAAATCTAAATTGCATTCACTATGGAAAACAGCATGGAAGTTCCTCAAAAAATTAAAAATAGAATACCATATGATCCATCAATTTCACTACTAGGTATTTATCCAAAGAAAATGAACACACTAATTTGAAAAGCCTCATGCACCCCCTGTGTTCTTTGCAGCATTATTTACAATAGTCAAGATATGGAAACAATCTAAATGTCCATCAGTGGATAAATGGATAAAGAACATGTAGTATATACACACATAAAATACTACTAGTCATAAAAAGGAATGAATTCTTACCATTTGCAACAACATGGATGGACCTTAAGGGTGATACGCTCAATGTAGTAAGTCAGACAAAGAAAGACAAATACCATATGATTTAACTTATATATGGAATCTAAAAAAACAAAACAAACAAACCAAAACAAAAAAATAAATTCATGATACAGAAAACAATCATGGCTGTGAAATGGGTAAACGGAGTCAAAAAAGTAATTTCAGTTAAAAAATAGTCATGGGAATGTAATATACAGAGTGGTGACTATAGTCAATCAGATTAGGGTGCATACATGAAAGTTACCAAGAGAGTAAATCCTAAAAGTTCTCATCACAAGAAAAAAAAAATTTGTAACTTTGTATGGTGATGGTTGGTAACGAGACATTGTCGTGATCATTTCTCAGTGTATACAAATCATAATGTTGTATACCTGGAACTAATATAATGTTATATATCAACTATACCTCAATAAAAAAATCATGACTTAACCTAAATTGTCATCTTTTTTCCACTTACTGTAGCTAAAAGTTTCTCATTACATTAAGATTAGATAAAATTATAGTTTTTTATTTCTTCATTACTGGAACATTTGTTCCAAAACCATTTATATGCAGTTAAATGATCTGTCTGTCAGAATGGTAGTACCATTCTTAGGGTAATAATTTTTACTGAATTAGCTTTTTAAAAGCATTTAATTTTCATTTCAATTAGTTACATTATAATTTTTCTGCATATTATTCTTCCCCCTATAGTAGGCCCATGCTATCACATTATGGGTCTTTCTTCTAGAATAGGATCTAGGTCTGAGGATCTGGCTATTTGACTTCGAAATAAAATAATTCACCCTTCCAAAGTTAAGAAAATTGGTTGCTGTAATTATCCAACAAGGCAAAGGAAAGATATTGTATTAATTTCCAGGTCCCACCATAAATCATTGCTTAAAGAAGTATTTAGAAGGTGAAACAAATTTATCTAATGCTCAATCATGTCATTTTCCAGGAGATAGATATTTTCATTTTAATTTCTAAGCAGAGTTTCTTTTCCTCAAATTAAACTCCACCTTTAGACAGATGGGTCTTTGCCCTGGAGCACAACTGATCACAGCAAATGCTTAGAAGAATGAGCAATGTTATAAATCACAGTGTTTATTACCTTGGTCAGATAACCAGACATGGTACTCTTAACCAAATTCATGGTACTCTTAACTGTATTCAGCTTCGGACTTTCACCATCTGATAAGTAGAGATTATTTCCTCTCTTAGCTGTGAAACATAATATAAATTTTGCAGATAACTTCAAAAATGTAAATATTTTTTGCCCTTAACACAGATTATAATGGAGTATCTTGAGCCAAGGCACCTTTGTAGATTACTGTAGATGACCTCATCACAACAATCGTACCTGATCATAATAATTTTTTCCTTAAAAACGGTAGGTTTCTTTTACATAGACACAAATGAAATTTTATTTTGCATGCAGCAAAAATCAGCAATTCTATTCCTTTTCTTCATTCTGTGTATACTTCCATTATCAAGGCCTAATTATGTTTAGTAAAGGGTTTATCCCAATATAAATGAAGAGTGTATGATTTTTAATCATAATACGTAGGATTAAAAAGCTTACAATAATATAAAAAATGGGAGATAGTTGTGAAAATTTATCACTTATTCTTCTGTGTTGGGATCAGCCAAGATAGTTATCTTGACATATGCATAAATTCATCATTTAATAAACTTAACTAATTACTATTTGTTTTTGCTGCCTTTTAAAATTTTTATGCCTTTTTATTGCAAAGGACAAATATCACCTGTTTTATTTTCCTTTTTAACCCCTTCATAGTACCTAGCATCTATTTCATAAATCTGACCATAAGAAAATAAAGAATAGATGTGAATAGTTGTTTAAATTGTACTAAATGGGTCCTTTCAAAAAGCACAGTTAAACCTAGCTACCCTGAAGATATCTCACTCAAATCTTTATATTTCACACAAATGCACTAAATAAAGACAAATAACCAGAGTACACCCACAGTTAAGTCCACTTCTAATAGTCCAGGTCTCTATTAATAATCAGAGTGTTTTAATTCTGAGATACAGATGTTTTTCTTTTAGCTAAAAAGACAAAATAGTCTTATAGAGACAAAGCTAAATGATTTGCATCTAGTCCAAAGACAACTATAAGTGTTTTAGTCTACTTAAACTTTCACTTAAACCCAAGAAAAAAACTCATTAAATTTTGGAAAAATATACACACATATATAATATAAATTAATATTATCCTTGATCTGTAAATTGACTTAAAGTTACAAAGCAAAATGATACACCAATGAAAATAGGCAAAGGCTATGAAGAGACAATTTACAGAAGAGATACAATGGCCCATAAGACAGACGAGAAAATATTCAATCTGCAGGTATACAAATACACAGAAATCAAAGAAAGTATGGGTAACTATTTGAACTACCAGATCCATAAGGCTTTTTACTTTTTATCATTTAATTATGTTGAACCAGCAAAGGTGTGTTCAGATAACCAGAACTTACACCATTGGTGCACATGCAAATTATAAATGCAAATTTATAAAAACCTTTGGAGGGAAATCTGTAATTGTATACAAAAAAATTTAAAGTTTTATATCTGTTTTGTAAAACAATTTTCACACTTAGTAATTTATCCTTTTACTGAAATGATAAATTTAATTAAGTTTTAACTTTGAGTTTTAATTGCAAGAATGCCCTTAGAGTATGGGAAGCATTTTAAATAGCCTAAAACTGGATTAAATATCTTATTATGTATCTAATCTACAGCTATTAAAGTAGTGTAATAGAAGAATATGTAATATTATGCAAAGATGTTTATGATGTAAAATAAAAAATCAAGCTACAGTCATCATATTATATCATTCAATTTTTATGTAATGAAAACCTCAGTTTACTTCTCTCTCTTTAACTACACACACACACACACACACACACACACACACACCCCTGACAGGACTTAATCTAAATTTTAATAGTGATAACACCCTTTTACTTTTTGCTCATTTATATTTTTTAAAATTTGTATATTATCCATATATATAAAAGAGTAATATTTTAAGACATTAAAAAGATGCTTCCTGAAAAAGTTTCCTTGTTACCAGTTACCCATCCCCACTATTCAAACTATGTCAATGACTTTATATAGATTAACCTCAGAGGAGAGCAAATGCACCCCAGAAAAAAGCAAAAAGTTAACATTCTGAATACATTTTTAAAAATTGGTGTTAGAAACAATAAAGCAAAGCTTTCAAGATCCAGGCTGTGCTCAGAAAGAAAAAAAAAAAAAAAGAAAGAAAAGAAAAAACCCAGAAAAACAGTTTATTTATTCCCAAAGACTGTAACCTAGAGGATTTTGTGGTTAGATTAGATTAAAAATGACCCCAGTTCATCTTTCCTGCTCTGAGCCTTTGTAGGTTCTCCCATCAAGAGGCCAGCCTTGTGACCTGCTTTGGCCAAGAAAATGTAGCAGAAGTAGAAATGCACGACTTCTAAGCCTATGCCTCAAGAGGCATGAGCACTTGTCTCTCTCAGACTCCTGCTTCTTCCATGACAATAAGCCAGATCAGCCTCCAAAAGGGGATTACACAGAGCAGGGGAAAGTCATGACTGACAATGAGCCAGCCACTGATCCAACGGTTGGTCACATATGTGTGAACAAGCTCAGCCAAAATCAGCTAAACCAAAGCTGCAAAAAAATTAGTTGAGCCAAGCCCTGACTGAGAGAACCCAGAAGACACCCTTAATAAAATGATAAATGGTTTTTGTTGTTGTTACTGATGTTTGTGCTTGTTTGTTGTGTCGTTAATCGATAAGAGTTTAGAGCAATATTATATTTGTAATATAAATTATAGAGTAAGAAAAAGCATAAGGTGTGTTACCATGTGAGTTTTCACAACATTGGCATAATTACATGGTACTAGAAAAATCACAGAAGATATCATTTGAATTTAAATGATGATAGATACCAAAGGATGGCCAAGACCAAAGAAACTGGGTGAAAAACTCTAGAGAGGCTTAAGACAGAAACTAAGAACTGCAGATACTTGTATCTTGCTTTCTAGAAACTGGCCCAGCCAAACTAAAAGCCTCTTAAAGAAGCTTTCATTCAACATGATACTTAAGGGGTAGAAGTCTGCCACAGAGCAGCTTTAGTGTTCTATTCACCCAGATTCGTGCAGAAGAGCATCCAAAAGTTTATTATTGTCCACTGAGAATACTGATATGGCCAGCATCACAAGCTAGAACCCAAAGCAGTCTGTAGCCAGACCTCATAATCAAAGCTATGTCAGTTAGGTCCGGCTAGGTTATGCTGAGTAACAAACAATCCCAAAAAGCTCTGCAGCTTAAAACACTACGATTTAATTCTTATGAATCATGTCCATTGTAGTTTGGAAAAGGGGTGGGAACAGGGAATCTGCTCACTGTAAGTTAGTAAGAGAACTAGAGTGATGTTGGCTCCAAGGTATTATGACCCTTTCTCAACACAGGCATTTGTGAGTCAATGTTTTCTGAGCCAATGAAAGGAACGTGGATGAAAAAATGCCAACCATCAAATGTTTGCAATCAGAAGGGACACGCTCCATTTTTCTTTTTGTTTATCTGAATTTGAGGCAGAAGGGAAAAAAAAAAAACCTGGTGAAATATGGTCAAAGAGAGAAAAACTGGAATATCTAAAAATAGATATATAATCTACCATGGCAAGAATGGACAGACAGATCCGAGTTCCACAGGACCAGAAGCTCATAATAAAAGTTTAAGGGCTCTCTTTAAAACAAAAAGCAGCACTATTCCTTATGTTCTACATATGAGTGGAACTATATGATAATTGTGTTCCTCTGGTTGACTTACTCCACTTAGCATAATACCCTCCAGTTCCATCCATGTTGATGTAAATGGTAGATATGCATCCTTTCTGATGGCTGAGTAATAGTCCGTTGTATATATGGACCACATCCTCTTTATCCATTCATCCACTGAAGGCCATCTTGGCTCCTTCCACAGTTTGGCTATTGTAGACAATGCTGCTATGAACACTGGGGTGCAGGTGCCCCTTCTTTTCACTACAAATATATCTTTGGGGGTAATTACCCAGTAGTACAATTGCTGGGTTGTAAGGTAGCTCTGTTTTTAATGTCCTGAAGAATGTCCATACTGTTTTCCAGAGTAGCTATACCAGCTTGCTTTCCCACCAACAGTGTAAGAGGGTTTCACTCACTTATGTGGAACATAAGGAATTGTGCAGAAGACAATAGGAGAAGGCAGGGAAAATTGACTGGGAAGAAATTACTGAGACAAACCATATGAGCCTCTTGACTCTGGGAAACAAACCGAGGGCTGCAGAAAGGGAGGTGGGTGGGGGGATGGGGTAACTGGGTGATGGGGATTAAAGAGGGCATGTGATATAATGAGCACTGGGTGTTATATTCAACTAATGAATCATTGAACATTATATCAAAAGCTAATGATGTACTATACCTTGGCTAATTGAATTTAAATTTAAAAAAAATAAAAAATAAAAATAAATAAAGCAAAAAGCAGACAAAATATTTTAGTTACTTACTTTCTACACCTTTATAATGCTTTTCCCCCTTTCAGTTTTGGCTATATATGCTTATTTGATAACAATTTAATATTTTCTATAGAAAAAATAGACAACTTAGTCTTCTCACATAACTAATTAAAAATTTGTTACTGATAGCTTAGAAGAATTTCATTCAGGATGACAGCTTGTTATTCATGTGAAAATATGTTATTTTTTTGGACTGTTGTCAAATATAGGAAAACTTGTATCAAGTTTATTCAATAATGTAATGCCATTTGGCATGAGGGGAAGTATGACAAAGAGAGAGTCTAGTGGAATGAGATAGCAGTCCTAATCAATTATGGATAAAGTATCTTAATTTTTCAGATTTTATCTAAAGATAAGACCATATGAGCATACTGCTAGGGTCTTTTTGTCTTGGAAGGAAGCTATACAATGAAGGGTCCTGTGGCAGACAGAAGTCCAAGATTACTGCTCCCTTGTGCAAACACCCTGTATAACCAATCCTCTTCTTTGTAAGGCAGACAGAACCTGCAAATACAATGGAATATCTCTCCCATGATTAGTTTGCAAATCAGTTAACTTTGAATTAATTCAAAGGGGAATTAACTAGGTGGGCCTGATCTAATCCCTCATTAAGTGGTAGACTGGGCCCCTCCAGAAGGCCTGGGGATTCAAAGGAGGAGAGGGCCTTTGTGGAGGGAAGCCCTTGGCAAGGATCTGAGACTGGCCTCCTCGACCTGACAGAGGACCCTCTACACAGTAGCAAGGAAACAAGGTGCTCAGTCATAGAACTGCAAGGAAGTAAGTTCTGCCAACAACCTAAGAAACATGGAGCCGATCCTTCCCTAACAGGCTCTGCTGAGAATGCACTCAGCTGACAGCTTGATTTTAGCCTCAGGGAACCCTGTGAGAGAACCCAGCTAAAACACGTTGGATTCCTGACCCATGAAACTGGGAGACGATACATGTTTGCATTAAGCCACTAAGTTTGCAGTTATTTGTCATGCAGCTATAAACTAATACAGGCCCCAAAGCCTAAGCTTCATTACCTTCACAGTCAGTACTTCTCTAACAGTGAGGAAATGTGATCATGCAGGAACTCAGAAGTCAAGGAGAAGCAGATGTTGGCCACCCAACGTAATGCCTGCCACAGAGATCATGACATTCATCACAATCGCCAGCAGCAGATGTCGGAGCACAACGCTCAAAGTTCAGACAAGCCATAGGTCAGTGGAAGCAAACATGCAACATTCAAGACCAGAAGGACAGCCACAACCTCAGACTATAACATGCAAACTGAATGTCCATACCCTTTAACTACTTCGAGGAGAGGGTGAAACAGAAGAAGGGTTGAAAGGGTGGAGGTAATCTTGAATTGCCCAAATTCAAATCCCCAGTTGATCACACTTAAACCAGAAGTGAGTAAGATTCTTCAAATTACCAAGTCCAAGGTCTCTATCATTAGTGAACTAAGAGCTGCCAACCTAAGCTAAATTCAAGTCTGGAGATTTAAATGAAGTCATATTTTTATACATGCAAGCTGGTGCCTCAATTTTTAATCTACTGTTTTATCAGGCAGTAATTTAGAAAAGAAAGATAGATTAGAAGCTATGTAGGTTATTACTTTGCTTATTGAAGATAAACTGATACAGACAGAAAATATTAAATCAAATTTTTAGATCATCAAAATAGGAAAAATAAAACTGCGGTATAGAAACAAAGGCTTTCTTGGTTCAGAGTCCCCCGTACACTGAACTGTGAAGCACACAGCAGAGTAGAAGACATGAGGTGAGAATCATACTTAGAATTTAGTCAAGGGATTCCTCTATGGGCCATTATCTCAGTGATGGTAAGCTAAGTAGCTGCCTTCTTATATAGCTCACAGCCTCTGGCTCTCTTTAGAATGCTTGCATTCTGAGATTTTAAAGAAGTGATTTCCAGGGTGCCTGGGTGGCTCAGTTGGTTAAGCATCCGCCTTCAGCTCAGGTCATGATCCCAGGGTCCTGGGATCCAGTCCTGCATTAGGCTCCCTGCTCAGCAGGGAGTCTGCTCCTCCCTCTTGATCTGCCCCTCCCCTAGCTTGTGCTCTCTCTCTCTCTCAAATAAATAAATAAAATCTTTAAAAAAAAAAAGTGCTCTCAACTTTTATCAGTACACAAAAAAACAACATTTGTATGGGGCAGTGAGAGAACATGGAGAAGTATGAGACTTACCAAAATATTTCTTACTGGTTCTTTATGTTTTATAATTATCAGTGAAATCACAGAATAAGGGAGTATATGAAATGTTAAATTTGTACAATTCCAAAAAACGATTTTCGTAAATTTTCATGAGAAACTTGAATTTCTATCTGCAAATAGTTCCCAATGAACAACACATAATGAAGATCTTTTCAAATGCTTGGTAGTCACCACCAATGCCAAACAGCTGTATAAATAGGCAATAAAAATTCTAAATCATTTTTCATAACTCTTTTACACTTTACTATGGTTAAAATTATATTTAAGAAATTTAATATTCTCACCTTACAAAATTGATAAATGTAATTATTATTTCCTGTTAGCATATGAATACATTTTCAGTCAGGCTGAACCTTTCATATTAAATATTTCAAAACAGTGATGAAAGCATAAATTCCACAAAGTGCATGCAATTTTAGAGCCGTCACTGTTCAGTTAACCACGGACGCCTGTAAAAGGGCACGTAAGTGGTAACAGAAGCATCAGATACTGAAAAGATGGAGAGTCCAGTGTCTGCCAGGAAGCCCTGCCCTTCCTTCTGGCTCTGTCTTCCTACCCCACCCTCCCACAGCTCCACAGGCCCCTGTCCCCTCCAGCCGTGACAGTCCCTGCACTAAGGCAGCTGATCAGACTGTGAAGTTCCTCCTGAGCAGGTAGCCACCCATCGGTGTGGAACAGCAAGACTGGTGCGCCTGTTGCAGTTATCGATGCAAGTTTCCTGGGGACACCAAAAGACCCTGCCCCAGGCAGGCAGCCTACATGAGTCACAGGTAAGGCTACCAGGCTGCAGGCAGCCAGCCCTGGGGCTCCGGCAGCTAGGACCCCACTATCCCGGAAATATGTGATTGAGAATCTCTAAAGGCACAGACCAACGAGAATCTCTCGTTGTTATAATTTGTAAAAATAGTCACTGTAAAAATATTCATAATATCATGAAAAGCCAATTATGCATCTTGTTCCTAGAAGCATCTGACAATTAAGGTAATTATTTAATTAGTATGTGTACGAGCTCTTCTCTACCTAAAATGTATGTCAAACTCAAAGCAAGTGAGAAATGTGAAATACACAAGGAAGTTCACTTGGAACGCATATTTTAAATTGGTATTCCTTCTAAAATCTAAAGTAGTACCTCCCCTGCCCCCAAATTTGGTTCTACTTAACTAGTCAGTATTTACAAATCTCTAAGTCAGGCACAGTGAAGTATGATAAAAGGAAAAGAGAAATATCTGTTTCTACCCTTCATTTCTCAACCAATTAATGAGAGAAAACAAATAGTGGTAAATAGAGTACAGGATGGAAATGTGGGCAGCCTTGAGTCACGCTGCCATCGCCTTTATCCTCTTCTCCATACCTATCCCCAGGTACAGGAGTGAGTCAGCACCAGGACAGATCTCACTTACCTGGAAGAACCGAGGACAATTTGAATGAGCTTTGCAAAACCAGAGCTCTCGGAACACCTGAGCTCCACCTGAGCACAAATCTAAGGCATGGTATTAAGATAAAAAATTGGGGACAGCACAGTAATTTTCTTCCAACCTTAACATGTTGAGAATGAAGCAGGTATTTAGTGATGCCTACAGAGATGAATCCATTTTTCTAACAGAAAAAAACGCTCAAAATCAGAGCATGAAAACATTAAATATATAGCATAAGTGCCTCTAATATCGCTAATGCTTGCACTGGAAAGGAAAAAAAGAAGGCCAATAACTATTGTGCAAGTAAAAGGAATTTATGTGTATATCATAAGGCTATATTCTATTTTCAGTCCACAAATTGCCTACTTTATTCAAAATAGAAATGAGGGTCAGTTTAATAAATAAGCATCTCATGTAGCATATGAAATGACTGCTTTCGGTTTAACAGGTGGTTCTGATTAACCGCTTATTCTCCCTTTTCTTCTGCTTCCATCTACCCAGTTTTTGCTCTGTTCCATCTATTTTTCTCTCTGTGTGTGTATGTGTGTGTGTTAGTGTGTATACACACAGATGACTTTCAGATAAAACACAGCACATGGAGCTGCCATAGTTTCCAGCTTCCTAAATTAATACATTCTTTTCAAGCATCCTAAGACAAGATGGCTGGCACCGTGAGGAAGATTCCAAAGGAATCCTAAAAGGAGTGGGACTGCATGAGCCATTAGGTAATGATCTCTTCAGCAGTACATTTCAGTTATCTTTTGATTTATTTTTCTACTAGGCAGTGTCATATAGATTTGTATATCAGTGTAAGACCTCCCTTAGGAGTCTTTGGTGTCATTATGAGTATTTGACAGGAAACACATTGTTTTAAAGACAGAAAATTTCCACTCACTTTAAACCAACCATTCATAAGACAATATTTGATGCATTTTATATCAATATTTGTGCAAAGTTAAAAAGTGGCAACCGAATGAGTACTAAAGCTCCTATCAGAATATTTCACAGGTGTGATTGCTGCAGCTTGAGCATATTTTCCCCACCAAAGCAAGGGTTAAGACACAAGTACCAGTTTTGTATTTATAATTCTTTTTTTTTTTTCTTGTCACACTTTTTCACCTGGAAATTATTTGATCGTGAATATTATTTTCTTCTGGTTGATTTCATTGGTGTGCATCCTCTTCAGTGTTAAGCATGTTTTGAGAATATGAATAATAAGTTCTTTTTCTTGAAGAATGAGAGCTTTATATTTAAAATCAGTCTTTATCTTCAAGGTTCCTTTTATAATGTTACAAAGAATTATTCAGTACTGTGGGCTAGGGAAAAGTTGGTTTCTTTATCGACAAATAGAATTTATCTACTGGTTACTGTGTTTTTGCCTTTAGATTAAAAAAAATAATAGACTTAATTTCTTTAGTAGTTCCAGATTTGCAGAAAACTTGAGCGAAAGTAAAGAGAGTCCCCAATAACTACGTACTCTCCACCACCCCCTAGTTTTCCATATTAACATCTTGCATTGGTGTGGTACATTTGTTACAATTGTTAAGCCAATATCGATACATTGTTATTAACTAAAGTTCATAGTTTACAGTTCAGTCTTTGTTTTACATTTTACGGGTTTTGACAAATGGGTAATTATATACGGTTTCACTGCCTTGTGTTCCACTTCTTCATCCCTCTGTCACCAACCCACGCTCCCCTTACCTCATCCCTTGCCAAACCCTGGTAACCACTGATCTTTTTACTGTCTCCTTACTTTTGCCATTTCCAGAATATCATATGGTTGAAATCCAACCATATGTAGCCTTTTCAGATTGACTTTTTTCACTCAGTAATATGCATTTAAGGTTCTTTCATGTCTTTTCATAGCTCGATAGCTAACTTCTTTTTAGTGTTGACTAATATTCCCATTTCTGGATGTATCAGAGTTTATATATCCATTCATCTACCGAAGAAAATCTTGGTTGCTTTCAAATTGGGGCAATTATGAATAAAGTTGCTAAACATCCATATGCCGGTTTTTATGTGGGCATAATTTTCAACTCCTCTGAGTAAATACTAAAAGAGCATGTTTCCTGGATCACATGGAAGGAGTATGTTTAGTTTTGTAAGAAACGGCCAAACTATCTTCCAAAGCGGTTGTACCATATTCTGTTCCCACCAGAAACGAATGTGAGTTCCTGCTGTTCCACATTCTGACCAGTATTTAGTGTTATCAGTGTTTTGACTTTTGTCCATTCTAATAGGTGCGTGATGGTATCTTGTTTTAATTTGCAATCTCCTCATGGCATAGGACCTTGAGCATCTTTCCTAGCCTTATTTGCCATCTGTAGATCTTCTTTGGTGAAATATCTATTCAGGACTTTTCTTTTATTTTTTAATTGGGTTATTTTCTTACCATCGAATCTTAAGAATTCTTTATATATTTTAGATAACTGTCCTTTACTAAATATGTGTTTTGCAAATACTTTCTCCCAGTCTGTGGCTTCTCTTTTCATTCACTTTTGCAGAGCAGTTCTTAATTTGAATGAAGTCTAACTTCTTAATTTTTCTTTCATGAATCATGTTTCTAGTGTTGGATCTAAAAAGTTATCACCAAACCCAAGGTCACCTATTTTTTTTCTATGTTATCTTGGAGGAGGTTTATAGTTTTTTTCCCTTTATTTAGGTATAATATCCAGTTTGAGTTACTTTTTACGAAAGATGTGAGGTCTGTGCCTACATTCATTTTTTTTTTTTTTTGCATGTGCATGTCCAGTTGTCACAGAATCATTTGTTTAAAAGACTATCTTTTCTTTCAGTGGAATTGCCTTTGCCCCCTTGTTAAAGATCATTTGACTATATTTGTGTCAATATCTTAGCTCTCTATTCTGTCCATTGATCTATTCGTTCATTCTTTCACCAAAACCACACTGTCTGGATTAAGTACCTTATAGTAAGTCATAAAATCATGGGGTGTCAGTACCCAACTTAGTTTTTCTCCTTCAATATTACACTGGCTATTTTGGTTCTTTTGTCTTTCTGTATAAATGTTAGAATCAGTTTGTTGATATCCAAAAAATTACATGCTGGGATTTTGATTGGGATTATATTGTATAAATCAGGCAGAGAAGAATGGGTATCTTGACAATACTGAGTCTTCCTATCCATGCACATGGAATATATCTCCATTTATTTAACTATTAATTTCTTTTATCAGTTTTATCATTTTCTTCATATATATCTTTTGCATATTCTGGCAAGTTTATACCTAAATATTTCTTTTTTTTGCTACTAATGTAAATGGGATTGCGTTTTTAATTTCAAATTCCAATTTTTCATTACTGGTATATAAGAAAACAATTGCATTAGCTAAGGCTTCAGTACAATGCTAAATAGGACAACTGAGGGTGAATATCCTTGCCATGTTCCTGATCTTAGCAAGAACGCACCTAGTTTTTTGCCCTTAGATTTTTAACTGTCCTGCTGAAATCCTGGAACTATTTACCTTCATGAGGCCATGGTACCTTACCATCTAAAACAATATCAAAACAAAAACAAAGCAGAAGCCTTGGCAATTGGTGCACTATGGCTTTTGATTATTCAATATTTCCTTACATGCATTCTGTATGATTTTGATAACTCTTTTTTTTTTTTAAAGATTTTTATTTATTTATTTGACAGAGATAGAGACAGCCAGCGAGAGATGGAACACAAGCAGGGGGAGTGGGAGAGGAAGAAGCAGGCTCATAGCGGAGGAGCCTGATGTGGGGCTCGATCCCACAACGCCAGGATCACGCCCTGAGCCGAAGGCAGATGCTTAACCGCTGTGCCACCCAGGCGCCCCTGATTTTGATAACTCTTGATGGAAAAAAAAATTTGTGACCAAGTAAGTTTCAAAAACATTAAGTAACAGAAAAGTAAAGAGTATGTTCTCTTTCACCCACTTTGGGAAACAGTGCCATTTGATGAGCTACAAACCCTGTTGATGATCTTTATCATCATAAAGAAAGATATGTTGATAGTCCATTGGGTACGACGTTCTGCAACCAATGTTGCCTCTTTGCCTCCTTCTCCCCCTACCCCCACACACCACACAGCCACCAGCAAAGATGTAGTAACGGAGGCAGGAGTAGTGCGCCGTGTCAATGATGGCACCGGGATGCATGGAAGAAGAGATGCCTGCTATTGGATGCAGCTCTACACCTGTATCCACAAGGTTGACTGTGTACACCCTTGAGCAGCAAAAATTCCAAAAATAAAATAATGTAATAATGACCGAAATCTCTACTACTCCAGGTTTTTATGCTTCCTTTCATAAACAAAGTTATCAAGTAGGGGCATGGCTGCTCTTTTCTGAGGTTTTGGAGTGCTTTTGAAATATGACCTTCAACTATTCTCAGTTCACTTAGTAGTTAATCACCCACAGGAAAACACTTTCCAACCTATGCATTTGAAATGCAACGAACTGGCTTTACCGCAGCATGGCTGAGGAGGACAGCGATTTTGATGGTGGATAGTGAGATGTTGTCTGAAGTCAGCTCAGGTGCTATAACAAATGATCATAGAGTGGGTGGCTTAAACAACAAACGTTTATTTCTCACACTTCCAGAGCCTGCAAATCCAAGATCAAGGTGCCAGCATACCCAGCGTCTACTGAGGGCGCTCTCCCTGGTTTGCATATGGCTTTGTATCTGCGAAGTATCTTTGTACTTTTGTATCTTTACATGGTAGAGAGCAGTGAGAGAGCAGGTGCACTCTCTTATAAGGGCACTGATCCCATCAAGAGGGCTCTACCTCTGCAGGTGCCTCTACGTGTGGTGCCTCTGAATCTCCCAAAAGCAAGTTGTCCCAGATCTCAGCTCCAATGGAAAGCTTCTTGTGCCATAGCTGAAGTTGTGCCTTCCGTCTTCTGGTGGACTTCTGGGGTCCAACTCTGATCTACTATTCAGTCTTAGACTCATTGTAAATTCCCTTATAATATAAGGCTTTATAACCCATTGAAATAGCTCAATTTAACTCAGAAAGTTACATTAGGCTTTGTATGTAAGACCTACTATATTATAAATCAGAGGTCTGCAAACCACCTGTGTTTTGTTTTTGGTTTTTTTCTAAATAGCCAGTGAGCTATGAACAGTTTATATTTTTAAATGGTCACATTTTAAATAGGAAAAAAAAAGAACCCACATTGACCATGCTGGGCTTATCATCTTGTGGGAAACGGTCTTTCCCTATTTCAGACAGATTGTGTATTTCCTTGTTCTGCTTCAGCATGTGTGTCATATGGCACCTAGCCCACCCCACTACAATATCCACACCCTGCAGGGAGAGGATGGGATCCCTCTGTGATAGTACAGGAGCCTGTGTACAGGTCACATGGGGCTGGTGGGAGGGAACTGCTGGCCACAGGGGACCCATACCCACTACTGAAGCTCCCCTTGCTCTGTCTCTTTTCTCTGAAGAGCAAAGCCTTATTCCATCCAGTCCTTGACTGTTATATTTTCCTTGGCTACTCCAATACCAAGATGCATCAGACAGTAGTGTTCAGACTTTTACTCCAGGATTGGAGGTGGGTTTCTGATCCTATATGACTGCTGTCCTTGTAAAAAAGAGACATGTGGGCTAGGTCCGTGTATGCACATCGAAGTACACACACACACACAGAATGCCATGTGAACAAAAGAGATCAGGGTGATATGTCTACAAGCCAAGTTATGCCAAAGGTTGCCAGCAAACCACCAGAAGCTACAAGAGAGACATGAGACCGATTCTCTGTCACAGCCCTCAGAAGGGACCAACCCTGCTGACACTTTGATCATGGACTTTCCAGCCTCCAGAACTGTGAGACAAAAAATTTTTGTTGTTTAAGCCCTCCAGTTTATCATGCTTGTTATAGCAGCCCTGGCAAACTAATACACTGTGTTCAACCGAAATGTCTTTTTTTATCCCCCTGGACCATAGAATACTTCTCTTTTAGAGAATATTTCTGCTTCCTTTTCTTTCTATATTCAAGCTTTATCTAAAAGTCTTTGTGGAGCTTAGAGCACATAAGAGAAGGGAGCATTAATCATGCATATTATGCTTTTTATAAAACCACTATGAGATATGATGCAATGAAATTCCTTAGGAAAAGGATTTTGGTTCTGATTCTAATATTTCCTTAAGGTTGGCACTGGATTGGAATTTCAATCTATATATTTTCAGTGTTAGTGTTACATGATATTATAGAATAATTACCATTTTAATAATTTATTTTATTGGCTTTTTAAATCTTATTCCAGCAGTAAAACGAAGGTTGGGTGGGGTCAAGCTAAGGGTCTGTGTTATATCGACTCTTCCCTACACTATGGCTTCAGTATCATTGAGACCTGATGTTAATAGCCTTTCAGCTCTATCAAACTGGAAACTTCACCCTCTTAAAATGCAGTTGCCATGGCAACAGCAGAGTTCTGGGATTTTTGTTTTCTGAAGGTATCGAAAGACTCAATGCCAATATAAGAGCACACAGCATGACATATTAGCATGTGCAATTCTGTGCTGTTTTTGAATTGAAGAGGGGATGAAAAGAAAATGGCACCTAAATGTTTTCGTAAACCTGCCAAGGAACTCTTGTTTAATCCTTGTATCATAATTGACTCATTTATTTATAGCCACCCTGTGTTGCAAAAAAGTGATTTAGACAGCTTGAGTCCTTGAAGTTGATACCAGACAATTGGACAATTATATATATATGTATATACATATATATATA